>NC_089773.1:14156772-14161772 GCF_040412425.1 Macrobrachium rosenbergii
GAGAGAAATTCCACAACAATTTTGAACAATCACTAAAATTTGGGAAAATGAAACAACTTTAAACTGAATTTTTAGCCAAAGAATCAGAAAACATACTTAGAAACAAAAAATATAAAAATAAAATAATAAAAACTATCAACACAAACCTATAGCTTCCCAGAAATCTGTCAATATGGAAGATTCACAATTTCAGGAAATGAACACAAATACTGAACTGCCCAGATGACGAGAATTCCACCTACGTTTTAAACCAAAACATGACGGGGGGAAATCATTTTGCAAATATATATCCTACGTCGTTTCAGATACGGTTGTATTTCACGGCTTCCAATGTACCTCGTCGTTTCCAGCGAATATCAAGGGTTAGTGATGTAACGCACGTATAGGGCGCGTGGATTTTAATAGGATTTTTGTTCCGATGTTTATTTATGAGCGTTACGTAACGGCTTGTAAATTAATCCTATTCATGAGCATTAAAGAGAAATTGTCATTTATAATAATTGTTTTCGAGAATGAATAAAAGTTTTCTTTTGGTTTTCATTTTTCATCTTCTAAATTTAAGATGTGTGACCTTCGCTGTCGTGCACAGTTTTAGTGAAAGGAGAATGAGAGACAAACTGTTTTTGAGATTTGGAAATTCTCTCACGAGCCAGTTTTCATTTTTCATTTTTTTTGGTCTCGCAAAATTGTAGCAAAATGATTGCATACACTTCTTACACTCCTGCCAGGCTGAGAAGCATTACTATTTCCACGGAATGCGAATTAAAACATCCTTTTGTACCTGGAAGCTTAGTAATGTTTCTCATTTGGAGCTGGTTGGGAAATAACTTTGACAGCCTCGTAAATATATCTCAATTTCTTTTACCGTTCCTTTGTGCTTTGGTTTCACGGTAAAATAAACAATAAACTAAACAGTGTATTTATTTTAGAATGCAACATCTAAAACCTTTTCATCTTCATGCAAATGACATGAGATATAACTAAGCAGTAATTACAAAGTAGTAATACAAACAGAATATTTCCAGTCTGTCAAGTATGAACGTAACTCTTTGATGA
The DNA here is from genome assembly GCF_040412425.1 of Macrobrachium rosenbergii. Taxonomy (NCBI): domain Eukaryota; kingdom Metazoa; phylum Arthropoda; class Malacostraca; order Decapoda; family Palaemonidae; genus Macrobrachium; species Macrobrachium rosenbergii. The sequence continues at coordinate 14,157,829 of NC_089773.1, forward strand.
ACGTCAGCATAAGATACCTTGTCTGTTACACAAATATTAAATAATTTTTTGGTTGCGAAGATTGATTTATTCATAATTTTAGATGATGAATAAATTAAAGAAAAGTTTTTTAAACGTATGCCGGAAATCTGCTTAAATTTAGATATGCAAATATTAATATTGGTTTATATTACTCATGCTAACAAGCTTATTTATTTTGATTAAATAGCTTGATATTTGTATTACGTTTTGGAACAAAAATAAATAATGCCTATTTTTTAAGCAAATTTCATGAAATCTTCATATTTTGAACAGTGAATCTTATTGAGAGATAGCAATTATGAATATAATTACTTCAACTGAATTATTGTCTGTGGAATGTAGTCAGTAGTTTCCCAGTCTTCCAGCTTGACCAGACCACCTCAAGATAAGTCAATCTATCTGTAAACTTTTCTGTCATTTCTAATATCTCCGATCTGAGCTCTTTCGTTCTCCCAATATGGTCAAACCACTTCGACAAAGAATGATCCATTCCTCGAAATACCCTTCCCCTTTTGATAAATCAACTTTGTATCACGTTTGTGTCGTCAGATTACCATAGTTTAATCCAAGCGCTTCCGTTCTCTCAACACGGTCAAACCACCGCAGCACAGAATGACCCATTCCTTGAGATGTTCTGCCCCATTTGACAAACTCATTTTTGACAGCAATCGCGCCGTCAAATTGATACATTTTAATCTTTCACACTGCACAGAATCTCTGTCAACGTCTGTCTGTTCAAACCAGCCATCACGCTACTTTTAAAGGGAAGATACAAGGATCTATATCAACAAAGAAGACCTTTCCTTTAGAGTGACGTTCGTCAAAAATAGATTATTTAATTCTTTTGTGGAAGTTCATCTCTTGACATTTCCAGAAGAGAGTTTGAAGGCTGGGTATAAGGACTTGTAGATGAATTAAGGCACAGGCAAATTATAGAACGGGAATGGAAAATGCATGACATTGAATAAATACGAGGCAGGGAGGAGAATGAATCGGTACAGACATAAAAGAGAAGTGAATAAAAGTGAATTGGAAAAATGAATATATCTGAAAATGAATGGCTATGAGGGAGAAATTAAAGGTGGAATAATATGAATGCAACAGAGGAATAATAAAAGGAGGATTAAATTGACCAATACAAGTATAGGCGAAAGGAATTGTGGATATAGTTACATAAAAATTTCACAAACCCAGACAAAATGAATCCTGAAAAGAACTAAAAGAAAAATGGTAACCTTTTCAGCTCTCGAGTCATAAGTGAGACACCTCAAATAAAAAAAGGGAAAAAATCACAGAAAGACACACAGATCAAAGAGAGAGAGAGAGAGAGAGAGAGAGAGAGAGAGAGAGAGAGAGAGAGAGAGAGAGAGAGAGAGAGAGAGCCTGACTTTAAAAATAACAGCAGCAGCAGCAGCAGAAGAAGAAGAAGAAGAAGGCTGAGTTTGTGTAGTGTGTGTGTAAGAGAGAGAGAGAGAGAGAGAGAGAGAGAGAGAGAGAGAGAGAGAGAGAGAGAGAGCCTGACTTTAAAAATAACAGCAGAAGAAGAAGTAAAGAAGAAGAAGAAGAAGAAGAAGAAAGAAGAAGAAGAAGAAGAAGAAGAAGAAGAAGAAGAAGAAAAGAAGAAGAAGAAGAAGGCTGAGTTTGTGTGTGTGTGTGTAAGAGAGAGAGAGAGAGAGAGAGAGAGAGAGAGAGAGAGAGAGAGAGAGACAAGAGCCTGACTTTAAAAATAACAGCAGAAGAAGAAGAAGGAGAAGAAGAAGAAGAAGAAGGCCTGAGTTTGTGTGTGTGTGTATGTAAGAGAGAGAGAGAGAGAGAGAGAGAGAGAGAGAGAGAGAGAGAGCTTTAAAAATAACAACAGCAGAAGAAGAAGAAGAAGAAGAAAAAGAAGAAGAAGAAGAATAAGAAGAAGAAGAAGAAGAAGAAGAAGAAGAAGGCTGAGTGTGTGTGTGTGTGTCTGTCTGTCTGATCTATTAAAGATGAACTGGCCTTGTTGAAAGAGTTCTGAATCATAATGTCGCCGTCGTGATATCCTGTTGCGACACCTCGGGTGCTGCTCTAGAGAGAGAGAGAGAGAGAGAGAGAGAGAGAGAGAGAGAGAGAGAGAGAGAGAGAGAGAGAGAGAGAGGGAGGGAGCTTGAATCGTTTTTTTTTTAACGAGGTGGTTTAATGATGAGAGAACTTTGGCTGAGTGCTGTCTGCCTGGATCCTTCTGGCGTAAGAATGTTTTTCTCAGTTTGAGCCTCAGTGTTTGTGTGCCTGTGTTTGTGCGTGTTTGTGTCTGTGTTTGTGCGTACGATTTTAAGGCTTTGTTCCCTAATTGGTTTGTGAGTGTTCGTCCAGGGATTCTTTTTTGGTATGAAAATGTGTTTCTTCTCAGTTTAAGTCTTGGTGATTGTGTGTTTGTGCGTGTTTGTGTCTGCGTTTGTGCGTACGAATTGAAGGGGTTTTTTTGGTTTGAGAATGTGTTTTTTTCTCATGTGTTTCTTTCCTCAGTTTAATTCTTAGTGATTGCGTGTGTGTTTGTGCGTGTTTGTGCGTACGAATTTGAGGGTTTGTTCCCTAACTGGTTTGTGAGTCTGTTTGTACAGGGAATTCGTTTGGTATAAGAATGTTTTTCTCAGTCTAAGACTTAGTGTTTTTGTGTTTGTGCGTGTTTGTTTGTATACGAATTTATGGTTTGTTCCCTAATTGGTTTGTGTGTTTGTGCATGGATTCTTCTGGTTAGAGAATATTGTTTTTTCTCAGTTTAAGCATTTGTGTTTGTGCGTGTTTGTGTGTTCGTATGTACGAATTTAGGGGTTTGTTCCCTAACTGGTTTGTGAGTGTTCATGCAGGGATTTTTGTTTGTTTCTGCGGGTTGAAGAGTGTGTATGTGAGAGAGAGAGAAAAAATTTAATTGAATATTCTCCTGTGATTTGTGAAAGAATTTTTTGCATGTTTGTGTCAAAGTATGTGAATCTTTTAAGACATGAATTTATAGAGGTTTGTGTGTTTGTGACTTGATTTCGACTCTATGATAGTTATGTTAAGTAATTCGTCAGGAATCTTGCGTATGTGAGGGGACACTTAAGTAAATGTTCTCCCCCCCCCACCCATGATTTGGGAAAAGGAAGTGTTTGTATGTTTGTGTTCAAGGGCAGGAAAGAGCTGAAAGTTTGTGCGTTTGTGATGTGATGGTAATTATAACATCTGTTTCGCCAGGAAGTCAGGCATTCGTGAATGTTTGTTTTTTGTTCTGTTAAACTCTGTTTGTGATAATTCATATGAAGTTTGTCAACAGATCTGGGAACAAATAGTTTGTTTGTAAGGGAATTGTGTAGTTTTTTGGAACTGTACAAAAAATGAAATTGGTTGTACACAGAATAAAAAACTATTTAAATACGTTTTGACTTGGGTAATATATATATATATACATATATGTATACCGATGTATATACATATACATATACATAAATCAATCTACACTTATCCAATATCACTGACCAAACCTCCCAGTCCACCACACAGGAGACCTACACCAATTAATCAGTGGGCCTCTTTCAATCCAAATTTTAATTAAAACCCACCAAATGGGCAAGACCTTATCAGTCACGCTCGGCGAGTTGCCAATAAAGGCATTTCCGTCGAATCGAACTGATTTGGGGGGGCGACAAAACTTTTGGTCGAAATCGGTCTCATAGTTCTTTTGTGGGACGGAGGTATCGTGATGCAATCTGGGAAAATCTGTTGGGTCAATTAAAAGTTCAATAATTATTTGTGGTCCTTCGTCAGCTGATAAGTTTTGGTTTTCTGTGGAAGAAAATTATTGTGCCTGCTTTGTCTGTCCGCCCGCGCTTTTTCTGTCCGACCTCAGATCTTAAAAACTACCGAGGCTAGAGGGCTGTAAATTGGTATGTTGATCAACCACCCTCCAGTCATCAAAC
>NC_089773.1:14171772-14179272 GCF_040412425.1 Macrobrachium rosenbergii
AAGCATTTACTTAAATAATTTTCAAAAATTATCCAAAGCAGAAATCGGTATATTATAATATCACCTTCCTTTCATATTCCTCTTGCGGGAAATTTTCAATAATTAATAAATTTCTTGCATGTCTCGTAAATGAAATAATATGTACGACCCCAAACCAAATATATAAATATTTTCTTCGTTCCGTAATATCTCTTTTTTGGATCTAAGTCTTTAATCTTATTATCTATATTGTCCAACATTTCAAATCTCTTTCAGTTTGTCTTCACTCTGATGTGTAATTCTCCATATCCAGTTGTTTTGCATTTTTGTCAATTTCATTCCGAATTGCTTTCGAAATTAGAAAGTTCTTCTAAGTATTCAACATCACTCTGGTGCTTTCTTTATTTCATGTTTGTGTCAAAGAAAGTTTTGCCTGCGTGCTTTCATCAGTTGCATGAGTTTCTGTGCTTTAAGATTCCTTTGTTTATTATTTTCAATAAGGTTGATCAATTGCATGCATTGTTGTGGTGTTTTTGCATTATATTTTCGTGTCCTTTTGCTTTCATATTGCTTTGTTTATCAGAAAAGTTCCATATGCATTCGTGTATCACTAACACAAGTGCTTTAGTTTGTATCTACATCCATTGTTTATTTCTGTTTGTTTTTGTTTAAAAAATAAAATCTCAAATTTCATCTGCAAGTTTTTTTTATCAACCGCTTGCAATTTGTGGTGTTTTGCCATCATATTATTGTGTGCGTTTGTTCCAATACTACTTTGTTTGTTAGAAAAGTCCCATATGTTTGTTTATCACTGGCATACGCGTTCTTGCTCATATCTCTACCTGAGACATTGTTTTAATCTCAATTTTAATTTTTGTTTACATTCATCCTGAGTTGGTTTTGCATCATATCTTGGTTTATTCTGTGCTCCAAGATCACTTTGTTTATCTTTAAAGTTTCATATGTATTCGTTTATCACCAGCATGAGTGTTTTTGTTTATATCTCCATGCATTGTTTACTCCTGTTCATCTTTTGTTTACAGGACAATCGCAAATTTTCATAAACTGCAAACTTACTTGTGGCAATTTTCATTATATCTTGGTATGCTTTGGGTGCAAAAAATGTTTTGTTTAGCCCTAAGCACAATAGTAATACGTATTTTTGTTTATCTCCATCTGGGGACATTGTTTTAAAATCAAATTTACTTTTTGTTTACATTTCTCCTGCATTCCTTTGACTTATCACTCGGCTGTCAGGCTCCAAAGGCTCAGAGATCAGCCCATTCAATCTTCCAGCCTGGAAATTGATCCCAGTAAACAATAAACGCCTCCAGAAGGTCGCCAACGACCGTAAGAAAAGTGACTTCGAGACGTCAACTCACTCTTCTTCTTCTTGGGAAAAGAGAATCAAAGTTTGCCATTCTTTATTCTCCTTGGAAAGACTTTCTTTTTAGAATTTTTCTCTTTTTTGGGCAGTTTTTCATAACTGGGCCAAGTGTGTGCCTTTGGGTTCCCCTCGTGGGCCAATCCAGAGGGCCAACACTGAAAAATAGGAGAGGGGTCAATTGAAGATATATTTCGGGGATAAAAGAGACCCTCTTCTGAGTCGAGAGGTTTCGTCCACACTCGACTGCAAGGAGGTGACAGTTTGGTCAAAGATGCGAAACATTTTTCATCTTTTATTTTCATTTTTACTTACGTTTTCTTTGTGTCATCGTTTTCTCCTTTCATTTAAAACATTATCGTTCATTTTTCTTTTGTTTTCTATTTTTATTTAGTGTCTTTTTATTATTATTTTTATAATTTTTATTTTATTTCTGAAGGAAATAATTTTTGGGAGGAAATACTCCGTCATGGTAGAGGTTTCGAAGCCTTCTCATAGATTGAATAGATCTCCCTGTTGCTAGATAATAATAATAATAATAATAATAATAATAATAATAATAATAATAATAATAATAATAATAATAATAATAATAAAAGTTTAATTTTAATATTTATATTTTAAGAATAAGTTTGCCTGAATTGATCTACCCAAGTGCATATTAAGTCTCTCTCTCTCTCTCTCTCTCTCTCTCTCTCTCTCTCTCTCTCTCTCTCTCTCTCTCTCTGTGATCCGAAGCCCAGCAAAAGCGGATGGAATAATCTAGACAAATAAAAACATTCTTTCAAATTTTATTCATGAATACGTAACCGGTTCAGTTTACGACCAGTTTAAAAAAAAGTGGATGCAGTTGTTTTTATTTATTTAAAAAAAAACTTATTCATTTTTTATTTTGATTTATTTTTAGCAATGTGGGTTGGCTCTCTTACAATTCGTCTGCTGCTAACAAAGGGTTATATTTTTGCATACATGTTAGTCAAGTTGTTTTTCAACAGGCTATATTTCGTCTAGTTTGAAGATTGATTCCAGTACTTACTGATGCTTTCTCTCTCTCTCTCTCTCTCTGCTTAATCAAAGATGATTTGCATATGCAGAATAAATGTACAAACTCAGCTTTAACCATTATATATATGTATATATATGTATATGTATATATACATGTATATATATATATATACATATATACACTGTGTATACACATACATTCATACATACACAATCCTCTCCTGGCATGAAAAAATCATTTACCTGCCACTCAGTGTTTACCCAGGAGAGGAAAGCTCTCTCTCTCTCTCTCTCTCTCTCTCTCTCTCTCTCTCTCTCTCTCTCTCTCTCTCTCTCTCTCGTGTCTGTTTACAAGATCTCTTGACACAGTTCTTGCCGAGATGCCTCAGATGTTTTCTCATGGATGCTGGAAAAAGGACGAATTGGGAAACAGTGTTTTGGCATTGGCTTGGCACTGCCCAAGATGGGGCACTGCCTGGCACTGTGTGTATATTCGATGATACTGTGGTATTATTATTATTATTATTATTATTATTATTATTATTATTATTATTATTATTATTATTATATTTCTTATTATTATTATCCACAGAATTATTTATTCTTTTATTTTGTTAGTTATTATTATTATTATTATTATTATTATAATAATAATAATATCTTCATCTATTTATTTTTTTAATTTTGTTAGTTCTTCTGACAAAGAATTATTATTATTATTATTATTATTATTATTATTATTATTATTATTATTATTATTATTATTATTAATCTCCTTCGTTTTCCTTTGTTCGTTAGTATATTTGTCAAAAGACTTACGCAAAATAATAATAATAATAATAATAATAATAATAATAATAATAATAATAATAATAATAATAATAACAAAACACATCTATGTTAATCTGCAATTTATTCTGGGGCCACATTTGTCCGATTTGAACCAAATCAACTTTGCTCCAAAATATCCCTCGCCAAGAAGAAACGAAGGAGAAGGAATTCTCTCAATCAACACCAGGAACCTCTGTCACAACATCAACCTCTCAGTCTCCCTCAATCTCCCTCAATCTTCCTCCAACACTTTCCTCCAACAATGATCCTGAATCCTCGAGGTTTTCCTGTCGTCAGATCTTACCCGCTAATTTGGTCTTACTCAACTTCCGATTCGTCATTCTATTAGAGAGAGAGAGAGAGAGAGAGAGAGAGAGAGAGAGAGAGAGAGAGAGAGAGAGAATTAAAGAAACAGAGAGAGTTAAACAGAGAGAGAGAGAGAGAGAGAGAGAGAGAGAGAGAGAGAGAGAGAGAGAGAGAGAGAGAGAGTTAAATAAACAGAGAGAGAGAGAGAGAGAGAGAGACAGAGAGAGAAGATAGATAGAGAGAGAGAGAGAGTTAAATAAACAGGGAGAGAGAGAGAAAAATTAAAGAAACAGAGAGAGAGAGAGTTGAAGAAACAGAGAGAGAGAGAGAGAGAGAGAGAGAGAGAGAGAGAGAGAGAGAGAGAGAGAGAGAGAGAGAGAGAGAAAGAGAGAGAAAGCACCACACACACACACAATGAGACAAAGAGAGAGAGACCGAGAAAGAGAGAGAGAGAGAGAGAGAGAGAGAGAGAGAGAAAGAGAAAGACCCCTCTCCTCCCCTCCTCTCTGCCCACCCCACCCCAAAAAAACCCAACTCTCTCTCTCTCTCTCTCTCTCTCTCTCTCTCTCTCTCTCTCTCTCTCCAGAAGATTCTCCCCATTTACGAATTAGGAGCCGCCAAAAGTGAATGGGGGATCCAGCCATCTCCCAGAACCTCGTTAACTGCTGGTAATTATATGGATCTATTTGGGGTCTGGGACTCAGCTAGCCATAATACGAACAGTGGCAGCCATTAGTGGCTGGTGTAAACATTGTTTGTTGTTGCTGGCGTTGGTGCATGGCTCTCTGTTTGTTTGGGCTGGTTGTTTGTGTGTTTGTTCCTCCCTCGATGTCACCTTTTTCGTTTGTGAGATGGCGAGAGATTGTTGGATATTGTTGTCTGTATGTATGTATATATATATATATATATATATATATATATATATATATATATATATATATATATAGAGAGAGAGAGAGAGAGAGAGAGAGAGAGAGAGAGAGAGAGAGAGAGAAACCTTCGATACGTTGTATTCAACAAACTGGAGAGAGAGAGAGAGAGAGAGAGAGAGAGAGAGAGAGAGAGAGAGAGAGAGAGAGAGAGAGAGAGAGAGAGAGAGAGCTTCGATACGTTGTATTCAACAAACTGGAGAGAGAGAGAGAGAGAGAGAGAGAGAGAGAGAGAGAGAGAGAGAGAGAGAGAGAGAGAGAGAGAGAGAGAGAGAGAGAGAGAGAGAGAGAGAGAGAGAGAGAGAAGCCTTCGATACGCCATATTCAACAAGCTGGAGAGAGAATAATGAATTTGTCTTCTCTCTCTCTCTCTCTCTCTCTCTCTCTCTCTCAACAACGAGCGACTGTTATCTCTCCTCCTCGAAGCCAAATGACTGTTATTGGAAAATGGTCGTAAAACGATTTTTGGGGGTTAGGGGAGGGGAGGGGTTAAAGAAAATTGTTTTCCTGTTCGCCCACTTACCGATCTCACGCGAAAGAAGAAGAAGAAGAAGAAGAAGAAGAAGAAGAAGAAGAATAAGAAGAAGAAGAAGAAGAGGGAAGAAAAATGAGAAATAGAAGAAGAAGAAGAAGAAGAAGAAGAAGAAGACGAAACGGAATAAGAATAAGAAGGAGAGGGAGAGAGAAGAAGGGAAATAAAGGAGGACGAAATTCATAACGAAAATAACAAGAAGATTTAATAGCAGGCTTCGATACCCCTAGCGTATTCAACAAGCTGGGAGAGAGAGAGAGAGAGAGAGAGAGAGAGAGAGAGAGAGAGAGAGAGAGAGAGAGAGGAGCCGTACATTATTGCATATATATATATCGGGAGACGAGGACAGAACTTGAGAACGCGTATACGGCAGCACTCAGGAAATGCGAAGCGGAGTTTACTGTTATGATTATTTTTGTGGCGACGCATTGCCGTTCCTCTTTTTAATGTAGTGCATTTGGATATTGTATTTTTTCTCCCGTGATGTATTTTTTTTATTATTACGGGGCGTTAGGATATTGTATTTTTATGGCGGCATACAGTTTTTTAGCGGTTTCAGAAATTGTATTCTATCGCAGTATATTTCCGCTTGGTTTTGTAATGTATTCCGAAATTGTATTTATTGTATTGTATTGTATTTTATTACCGTCTTTTACTGCAGTCTATTCTCATCACTAACTATTGTATTTTATTGTACAGCATTCGCATAATGTACTTTATCCTGATTGTATTTTTAAAATTTATTTTACTCTGATGCATCAGATACTGTATTTTATCACGGCGTCGTTATTGTATTTTTGGTGTTATTCTCTTTTCGTACAATTGCATTAACGTTGTATTTTTTTGTGATTCATGTTTTTTCTATTGTATTTTTAACTGTTTGAGGAAACTCTTAGTTTAATCTGTTATTATTATTATTATTATTATTATTATTATTATTATTATTATTATTATTATTATTATTATTATTATTATTATTATTATTATTATTATTATTATTTAGCAACAGGGAGACATATTTAATCTATGAGAAACGGTTTGAAGCCTCTACCATGACAGAGTATGTCCAACAAAAAAATTATTTCCTTCAGAAATAAAATAAAAATGACAAAAATAAAAACAGATGCTAAATAAAAGTAGAAAACAAAAGAAAAATGAACGATAATGTTTTTAAATAAAAGGAGAAAACGATGACGCAAAGAAAACGTAAGTAAAAATGAAAATAAAAGATGAAAAATATTTCGTATCTTTGACCAAACTGTCACCTTTCTTGCAGTCGAGTGTGGACGAAACCTCTCGACTCAGACGAGAGTCTCTTTTATCCCCAAAATATATCTTCAATTGACCCCCCTCCTATTTTTCAATGTTGGCCCTCTGGATTGGCCCACGAGGGGAACCCAACGGCACACACTTGGCCCAGTTATGAAAAACTGCACCCCCAAAAAAAAGTCTTTCCAAGGAAGAATAAAGAATGGCAAACTTTGATTCTCTTTTCCCGAGAAGAAGAAGAGTGAGTTGACGTCTCGAAGTCACTTTTCTTACGGTCGTTGGCGACCTTCTGGAGGCGTTTATTGTTTACTGGGATCAATTTCGAGGCTGGAAGATTGAATGGGCTGATCTCTTTTGAGTCTTCGGAGTCTGACAGCTGAGAGATAGGTCAAAGGAATGCAATAGGATTGTAAGCAAAAGACTAACATTCAATAAACAATAAGATAGATTGTGTTAAGATAATTGAGACTCTTCTAAGATATTCACTGTTAAGAAAATGGTGGCAAAATGTAATGTAGGTTTGATTCTACTTAGTAAATATTTTTTGTTTTTACTTATCAATTATAATCTGGATTTTTCTTTAGTGAATGTGATTTAATACAGATATATATATATATATATATATATATATATATATATATATATATATATATATATATATATGAATTAGAATAACAATAACTTTAAAAACTTTAATCACAAACATTTCCCAATTTCAGAGGAGAGAGAGAGAGAGAGAGAGAGAGAGAGAGAGAGAGAGACCCACCAATGCAAACAAAAACGACCATCATTATCATTACAATGAAACTATGAAAATCCATCAGTATCATTCCCACAAGAGATAATGAAAGGATGAATATTTAGACATATACAAGAGCCTTCTTGGCCTGTGTTTGTCATAAGGGTCGTATCACTATCCATCAGAGTGGGATTCTCGCCCTTGGGGACCTCACGGGAGATTCTCATATTCCCATGACAATGATAATGACATACTTTGTTTGTCTCATTCCCTAATTGCCATCAGAAAGGGACAAAGTGCCTAATTATTCTATCTGTGATGGTTGGAACAAAATAGTCTACTACTCTTTTTTGTGATAATAATAATAATAGGAACACAATAGTCGTGTTATGATACTATATATAATAATTGCTTGATAATAATCTTGATTGATAGTCTGAAAAATAATTAATAAATAATTACAGAATTAAATTACTTAAGTTAAAGTGTTTTTAAGTAAAATAGGTAATTTCATAATACGTAAAAA
>NC_089773.1:14191772-14201772 GCF_040412425.1 Macrobrachium rosenbergii
TATATATATATATTATATATATACATATATATAATGTATATATATATATGTATACATACATACATACATACATACATATATACATGGGGAATTAATATAATACTTGAAGAGATTCTGTGTACAAAACCAAATACCTTGAACTTTCAAAAGCTAAAAAAAAAAAAAAAAAAATTAGAACATAAATTAAACGATGCATATTAATATCCACAGTTCTAAAATGGTGTCACTTATATTAAAGCAAAAAATAAAAAAAAAATTATAAATAACTTTGCCAATAATAAACAATTAAAATAAACAAGTGACGACAATGATCCCAGAAAACAATAAATGCAATTTTTAACAGTTCATTTCTCATCCCCTTGACAATAGTTCACAAGGTCAAACGTATCTGACAACTGTGACCTAGTTCATAAAATTCACATTTTCTTTCATGTCATGTCTGGGTAATTCAATGCTAATTCTCCATCTAGTTTTATTACAGTATAAAAGCAATGATACCATTTAAATCTATGATGATTATATTGTAGAATCATCCCATACTGGCACTGAAAATAATCAAGATTATTCCAGACCTAGGTGATTGAATCTATGATCATTTTATTGTATAATCACCATCCTCTTATGAGCACTGAAAATAATCAAAGATTATTCCAGACGTAGGTGATCAGATAATTATTTTCTCTCGGCAAATAATTATTATTTTACAATGGATGTTATTCAGAATATTGGCAACAGACTAAAATATTGTTTTGCTAAATGTAATAGTTTTGTTTTCTGTCCAAATATTTCTGGGTAATTGATGGCTGATAATGTATTTATTTTGCAGAGTGGAGTGTCATTACCTCTGACGCGTGAGAGAGAGAGAGAGAGAGAGAGAGAGAGAGAGAGAGAGAGAGAGAGAGAGAGAGAGAGAGAGAGAGAGAGAGAGAGAGATGCGTGATAATGAATTCATTTTGCAAACTAGAGTGCAAATTTATTTGACTTGAGAGAGGGAGCTGGTGTCTCAGTCTCTTTGAGATGTGTGTGAGATGAGAGAGAGAGAGAGAGAGAGAGAGAGAGAGAGAGAGAGAGAGAGAGAGAGAGAGAGAGAGAGAGCACCCCACAATATATAAATTTAAGTTTAGTTTCCATAAAGATTATGGAAAAATTTTTCAGTCATACACACATACATTTATATATATACATACAGAGAGAGAGAGAGAGAGAGAGAGAGAGAGATAACCCTCTGCACTATCTGTTTCAACTCGCCAAAAATATTCCCTCACTTAAAACACCTTTTGTAATTAATTACTTGATCATGAAATTTTAAAACAATAATCCTTTCAATTTCAAAACACAGGGAAACTTAATCAAGTTAATGACAGATTTATGGAAAAATTATTAAATGATAAAAATATGGAACAGATTGAAGATGATAATTGCCTTGATAAGATTTATTTAGGAATTATTTAACAAAGGAAAGAACATTCTTTGTTGTTTTAGTGAAGTTTGATACTTCTGAGTCATAATGGAACTTGATTATTTGTCTCTCTCTCTCTCTCTCTCTCTCTCTCTCTCTCTCTCTCTCTCTCTATATATATATATATATATATATATATATATATATATATATATATATATATATATATATATATATATATATATATATATATATATATATGTGTGTGTGTGTGTGTGTGTGTGATGACTGAAAAACTTTTCCATAATATTTATGGAAACTAAACTTAAATTTATATAATGTGGGGTGCTCTCTCTCTCTCTCTCTCTCTCTCTCTCTCTCTCTCTCTCTCTCTCTCTCTCTCTCTCCGATTTTATTTGTTCTAGTAATTACCTTTGTTCACATACATGCACACAAATAATATATAAATAATATATATATAATTAAATATACATATATATACATATATAAATATACACAAACATATATACATAACTATACATGTAATATCCATCTCTCAGTTAGTCTAAACATACACCTCCCCCCCCCACAAAAAAAACATTAATCCGCCTAAAAAATCCTCTTCAGAATCATCAAGAACTTGGGAGAAAAAAAATCCTGGAAAGAAATCCCTGGAAAGAAATCCCTTCCAGGAGAGTGTTCCCTGGAAACAAATCCCTCCAGGAAACAATGTTAGAGAGTTCCCTGGAAATAAATCCTTCCAGGGAACACTTTTAGAGAGTTCCCGGGAAAGAAAACCCTTCCAGGAAACATTCCAGGAAACACTCTTAGAGAGTTCCCTGGAAACAAATCCCTTCCAGGAAACACTCTTAGAGAGTTCCCTGGGAAGAAATCCCTTCCAGGGATCACTCTTAGATAAGAGTTCCCTGGAAATAAATCCTTCCAGGAAACACTCTTAGAGAGTTCCCTGGGAAGAAATCCCTTCCAGGAAACACTCTTAGATAAGAGTTCCTGGAAACACTCTTAGAAAGAGTTCCTTCTTCCAGGAACACCCTTAGAGAGTTCTCTGAAAGAAATCCTCAGTGAGTTCCCTGGAAAGAAAACCCTTCCAGGGACCACTCTTAGATAAGAGTTCCCTGGAAATAAATCCTTCCAGGGAACACCCTTAGAGAGTTCTCTGGAAAGAAATCCCTCAGTGAGTTCCCTGGAAAGAAAACCCTTCCAGGGACCACTCTTAGAGCGTTCCAGAATCTCTCACCGAGTCAGGCACTTAACTCCTCAAGTGTCATATCAGTACGAGAGTGAGTACAGGTATTCTTCAACTGACAAGAGTCTTCTGAGATGATATCTTGGGTTTTGTGTTTCTTTCTGTGTGTGTGGGTCTCTCTCTCTCTCTCTGCTTATACGTTTACATACACACACACACACACACACACACAAAAATTAGAACAATGAAGTCAACGAACTTTGAGAAAAGAGAATAAACGCTATAAGACGTCACCAGACCACGACAGAACTCAAAACTCACAACACTGACAGATCACAGACCCGGAGACACTGTTTTAAATAAACAGGCCACATCACTAATCCCTAAGTTAACACCTGGGGGTGTTAGGGGGGCGGGGTGGGGAGATTAAGGATTAATCCCCGAACTACCAATTTGATATATATTCGGAAATCCGCCATCCATCGCGGGATTACAACGTCAAGAGAGTTTGTGTAAATACTTTTAACGCCCCGGGCTAATCCTGCTTACGATTCATGGACATTGCAGAATCTCTTGTTAAGTGTCTTGGACTGGCTGGTGAATTTGCATAGCTGGAGATGAAACGGGGTGTAAAAATGGAGATTATGATGAAGTGAGGTTTGGAAAGTGTGTGAATATATAGCTGGCAGATAATGAAGTGAGGTCAGGAAACGTACATATACATATACACATATATATACATGTTTATATTTTTAATAATATTTTTTATTGGCATTTATATGTGCATGCATGTGTGTTTATGTTTGTTGATGGATAGATAGACAGATTAACTGATAAGAGAATGTATGTGTATAATATATGTATATATGATATATATATATATATCATACATTCATATATTTATATATATTTATGTTTACATATATTTTTTGTGAAATAAAAAAATCTACATGCTTATGTGACAGAGTTAAGAAGATTTATAAATCTTTTACAGTCAATTTTATTTATTCTAATTTTCATAATCTCAATCCAAATCACTTAATAAAATTGTGTGTACAATAATCTATTGTATTACCATGCAAAAAAATCCGAGTACCTGGATAGCTAACCACTGTGGAGTGCCGCCAGTAGTACATCTGCTATAATAATGGTCTTTTAATGAGTGAAGCTAAGCAATATTAGCACTGATCACTAACTGGAAGGGTTTCCAGCCATGAATTTCAAACACATACGTTTCCTTTATGTATGCAGATATCCACATATCTCCTTCCATTTTAAGATGTATATTACGTTCTCTAGAAAATATATATTTTCTAGAAAACCTCCGTTTTCCAAAACGGTCTCTTTCCTAGAAAACGCAACTACGAATCTAGATGTTCATTCACTCCCAAGTTCACTGGAATTTCAGTTAACCCAATGAAATAAAAAAATAAAAAACTTTTATTTTAGCCAGTTGCTAAATGCCAGAGTTGTTTACACTCGTAACTTTTTCCCTAATTATCAGAAAGTTGTTTTTGGGAAACCCTTAAAATTCATGTTAAGGGCATACCAAGTATGCTTCCTGTATGCAAATGTATATTTTTTCAGGTTTTTTATTTAATCTGTTTTCCATGAGATATTTCTTCAAGTTTGCTTTCTGTATACAAATATATTTTTTTTTTACAGATATTTGACTAAATCTGTTTTCCATGAGACATTTCAAGTTTGTTTCCTGTATGCAAATATATATTTTTTCCAGATATTTGATTGAATCTGCTTTCCAGAAACCTTTCCAGGTACACAGAGAGTTGCAAGAATTTGATGAATAGTTGAATGGACATTGAACATTGAACAAACAGATACAATAGCTAATATGATGAGAATTCCTTTGGTGAGCAAAACATGATATAGAATTATTATCAATCTCTTGTTATCTTAATTCACTTACATTTTTATCTCTTCTATCTGTGTTTTCTGACTACTTTCCAGTTACTTCTTTCTAATGAACACCGTAATATTCTTTGGGAGCTTGAATTTCAAGTCAGTGGCCGCTGTGGTGGGCTTGTTACATATGAATGGGGCTCATCTTCTAAATAATAATAATATAAAAAAACAATATTAGTGATTATTATTATTATTATCATTATTTTTATTATATTATTATCCTCATGTTATAATAATAATAGTAATGATAATAATAATAATAATAATAATAATAATAATAATAATAATAATAATAAAAATAAAGATAAAGATAATAATAAATAAGAATATTAATGATTATAATAGTGTCATTATTTTTATTATTGCTGTTATTATCATTATTATTTTATATAATAATAATAATAATAATAATAATAATAATAATAATAATAATAATAATAATAATAATAATAATAATAAACAAAACCTAAAATACCTACAAAAGATTAAAATCACAAATAATAATAATAATAATAATAATAATAATAATAATAATAATAATAATAATAATAATAATAATAATAATAATAACAACATACACCACCCACTAAACACTCTTGCAAATGCCCTACAAACGAAAAAAAAAAACTACCTCGGAGCAAATGGAACAAATAAAAAAAAAAAAAAACAAATAGACACAATGACAGGACCAGCCCCTCTTTTGACATTTAAAGCGAGAGACATTTTTCAGAACATTGAAATGTCAAGTCCCAAAGGTAGACATTTAGCATTATCCACGATGGTTGGTGTATTGCCACAGGATTATTTTTTTTCTTTTTTTTTCATTTTATCTTTTTATTTATTTTTTTTGGAAAGTGCTTATTTTAGTGTGGGTGAGGGGAGGGTTAGGTCAGGTTAGGTAAGATGATTCGGTAAAATTGTTAGGTAAGGGTAGGGTGAGTGTGTGTACATGTATATACATATGTATGTGTATATATATATATATATATATATATATATATATATATATATATATATATATATATATATATATAGAGAGAGAAAAAAAGTGAGAAAACCAGCCTTCCTCTGCCCCCTCTCTCTCTCTCTCTCTCTCTCTCTCTCTCTCTCTCTCCTTCTTTCTATCTCTCTCTTTCTCCCTCCCTCTCCCACCCTCTCTCTCTCCCCCCAATTCGCTGAAACACACACACACACACACACACAAACACACACACACACACACACACAGACAGTAATCCAGTCGGGAATAATAGAATAGGTTTAACATTTCAGCCTAATGCAATAATCAGACCTGGCTGGTAACGACGCAGAGACTCAGAAAGCCCAGGGAATGAATTTTAATGGTGATATTGAATTCCGAGAGAGCTGCAGATTCATTGTTCAGCTTTTTTTTTGTTGGATGGAGGACTGGAATCTAGGAATGGGAATCTAGGAATGGGAATCTAGGAATTGGAATGTGGGAATTGGAAGCTGGGAATGTAATCTGGGAGATTAATTGTTTAACTTCTTTATTTTTGTTGGGTGGAGGACTGGAATCTAGGAATTGGAATCTAGGTATTGGAATGTAGGAATTGGAAGATTGGAATTGGAATCTGGGAATGTGATCTGGGAGATTCATTGTTTAGCCTCTTTTTTTCGTTGGGTGGAAGACTGGAATCAGGAACTGGAATCTAGGAATGTAAATTGGAAGGATTCTGGGAATGTAATCTGGGAACCTTCATTGTTTAACCTCTTTTTTTGTTGGTTGGAGGGCTGGAATCTAGAATTAGAAATTCTAAACTAGGAATGCAATATGATTCATTGCAAACCTTTTTGAATTGGAATCTAGGAATTTAGTCTAAGAATTGAAATCTAAAAATTGGAATGTAGGAATGTAATCTGGGAGATTCATTGAATAACCTTTTTTTATCGTTAGGTGGTGAAATGGAATCTAGGAATAGGAATCTAGGAACTGGAATCTAAGAATTGGAATGTAGGAACTGGAATTTAGGAATGGAAGCTAGGAATTAGAATTTGTTGGAGAAGAGATTGGTTGTAAGGGAAAGAGTTGTTTGATGAAAGGATTATAATAATAATAATAATAATAATAATAATAATAATAATAATAATAATAATAATAATAACATAACACTGATTTAATAATAATAATTAAATAATAATAATAATAATAATAATAATAATAATAATAATAATAATAATAATAAAATAATAATAGAAATTAAAAGCTTTGAATATCTCATGAGAAATCAAAAATTTAAAAAATGCTTTAATTAATCTGCAAAAGAAAAATATTTTTAGAACATATAAAATACAAACCTTCAATTTACCCAAGTCTATAAATAAAGTTGTACATTTTAGTCAAAATTAATTTCTCATATATCATTCATGGCATTAATCAGCAAAGGATATTTATATATATTCACAAAATATCTCTCGATCAGGTCGAGAAATTTATATATATATTTACCAAAAGGTTACGACCCTGAATCGGAAAAAAGATTCCTTTTTTTTTAAAGTAGGATTTTGATATTCCAGTCTGGGAATGATTTGGGAATAATTGATGCCCGGGATGAAATACGTATGGTAATGAAGTGTTTGGGATCATTCAAGGTTTAAAGTTGGGTCTGGAATATATTTTAGTAAAGCGAGATATTCTTAATCGTTGTTAGATTACATTGAAAAGATAAAATTATAATGCTGTATGAGCCGCGGTCCATGAAACTCTCAGCCGGCCGTGATGGCCTGTGTTTTGCGTTGCCAGACGCACGAATATAGCTAAATCTAACCTTAAATAAAATAAAAACTACTGAGGCTAGAGGGCTGTAATTTGGTACGTTTGATGATTGGCGGGTGGATGATCAACAAGCCAATTTGCAGCCCTCTAGCCTCAGTAGTTTTTAAGATTCTATAATAGTTTTCTTTTACGGAAAACTAAAAAAAAAAAAAAAGGATTTAATAGAAACTATTCCCCAAAAAGTTATGATTATTGAAAAAGATGAAGACTTCTAGACTTCTAGTTACTTAAAAATTTACAATCTTTCACACACCACCCCCCAAAAAACCCTAGAAATGACAAACTAATTTAACAGTCTCTCACCAAGAAAGTAAGACTACCCCATTCTGGAATGCCACTCGGAATGCAAAACTTGATCATCTTAATCCGCCCGAGAATATAAAGGTTTTCACATCCTTTTCGTGAAGAGCGAACCCCATCAAAATTTCACCAGCTCTGAAACTGCAGTTTCTTTCCAGCTATAATTTTTTCCCCCAGGAATATCGTCATACCTCGAACCAGCCTGAATATGTAACTGGCATTCAATATGCCATAACTAATTAGGCTTCAAAGGGAGAAGGAAAATATGAATATGCTGATTCAGGTCAAAAAAAGAATTCCCCAGTAAGTGGCCTGGTACAAAGACTGGTATTACCATTTTTGAGTTGGTCGCAATTCAAAGAATTACTGATAATTATCAGTTGTGGTTTATAATTAGAGCTCTGTTTATTTTTTTTTTTTTTATCTTTTATTAGTAGTTCAGTTTATTTATAGATGGAAACGATGTTGTATATATTATTTCTAATTGTTTACAGTACAAAGAAATTGATAAGAGATTTTAATTGTATAAAAAAATATTATATATTAAAATAGAGGTGGATTTAATTGGCTAAATTATTTTCTATGCAGGGCTATTCTGACTGATAAGTAGACAGACAGAGAGAGAGAGAGAGAGAGAGAGAGAGAGGACCTTCAACCATACAAGAAAAAGAGAAAATATTTGATACATAGAAGAGAATGGATATTACACATATATAAGAAAAATATTACAAAATATTTGATATATATATATATATATACATATATATATATATACATATATATATATATATATATATATATATATATATATATATATATATATATATATATATATATATATAACCCTTGACCTATTGGGAAATACATTCAATTGTCAGAGTCCTCGTCAAGCCGAATCAAATAAAAAAAAAAAACTCACTCATTCCCTGAATAAACTGACAGAGAAGAATTCTTTATTTGATAAAGGAATTATGAGCGAGAATTTTCAAAGGGCATATATATATATAAATTTATATATAAATATATTCAACCTTCAATACTCCCAGCCTTTGGAGAAGAACATAAATATGAGATAAATTTCTCTGTCTAAAATGAAGTTGATTTTTGTTAGGCCCTGAAAGATTATATATATATATATATATATATATATATATATATATATATATATAAACCTATATATATATATATATATATATATATATATATATACATATGTTGAAACCTTCATGTTTGTTTGTTTGTGTGTAAACCTCAAGGGATTATGGTTCGTCAAACAAACTCCAAAGAAAAGCCTATTCATAACAAACCCTTTGAACGCAACCTGTTCAAGATTTTGAACGAACTCTCAGTGGGGGTAATTTACACCGTTTTCTATACGAGGACTAAGGAGTAGGAGAGGGTAACTAAAATAAAGAAAACGAAGTCTTGAGGAATGAAAAAATAGACAAAAAAAATTCCTTTTTTCTCCTAATTAACGGGTCCAAGACTCTCTAATTACCGTTTTCCTTTCCCTGGGGGAAAGGAGAGGGGTCTCCCCCCCAAAATAGAGAAAGGGCCACTACCACCAACGGAAGTTGGGGCGATTACTTTCTTTAAGCTACAGAGAAGGGGAAAATAAAGTAGGGGCTGACTTTGGTTGTCGAGTTCAACTTTTTTTTATTTTCTAAAGAGAGAGAGAGAGAGAGAGAGAGAGAGAGAGAGAGAGAGAGAGAGAGAGAGAGAGAGAGAGAGAGAGAGAGTCTTGGTAAGATTGGAGAATGTTTCTTAAACTAAGGTTTTAATATAAAATGTAATAATAATAATAATAATAATAATAATAATTTATAAATGTTTAAATATATATATATATATATATATATATATATATATATATATATATATATATATATATATATATATATATATATATATATGTCTGTGTAGAGATATATACTGTATATTTTTTCCAAATTCCAAAATTATCAGAACACATATATCGAGAGAATTAAAAACCTGATTATTATTTTTATTATTATTATTATTATTATTATTATTATTATTTTTATTATTATTATTATTATTATTATTATTATTATTATTTCAGATAACTATACTAAAATAACTATAACCTAATTAATGATAAAAATCACTTTTATATTATTATTATTATCATCATCAAAATAGTTCAAACCCCCACCGAATGTTGAGGGTGGTCCAAAGTAATCACTATTATTATTATTATTATTATTATTATTATTATTATTATTATTATTATTATTATTATTATTATTATTATTATTATTATTATTATTATTAATTCCACACCCCCACCGAATATTGAGGACGGGCCAAAGTACTGGACTTTAAAACGAAACTTCGGGACCATAAAATACCCTCT
>NC_089773.1:14204272-14219272 GCF_040412425.1 Macrobrachium rosenbergii
ACCAAAAACACGAACATCAAAATAGAGAGAGAGAGAGAGAGAGAGAAACGTCAAAATCAAAATGGCGTCTCACCTTCAATACATGTCACAATCTCAAAAACACGATTTACTTTTTATAATTGTGTTGGGGCCTCTTACTGGGTCTCTCTACCGGGTCTCTTCACCGGGTGCTCTTTCCCGGGTCTCTTCAAACCCGAGGCTGAAAACCCGAGGACTTTGATATTACAGAACCGGACATTGCCAGAAATAGGTAGGTGTGTTGTCACAACTGGCCTATGAATAATATAACAGCAAATATGCCCTATCTTGCCCTATAAGATTACAGGGGTGGAAGCTGCGTGGCGTGGCTTGGCTTGGCTCTCTCTCTCTCTCTCTCTCTCTCTCTCTCTCTCTCTCTCTCTGTCTCTGTCTCTGTCTCTGTCTCTGTCTCTGTCTCTGTCTCTGTCTCTGTCTCTCTCTCTCTCTCTCTTTCTTTATATATATATATATATATATATATATATATATATATATATATATTTATATATGTATGATATATATATTATATATACATACACACGCGTATGTGTATAACGCGTACACATATACACACACTTATATACACACCACGTAAGCACTCACCACCCCCCTGTGTACTTCTGAAACATTAACAAGCAATAACCTCCCCAACAGAGCTTGTCAGAGAAGGAAATGAAAGAAAATGAAATAAAAATGAAATGATGTAAACACTTTGGAATAGAATTTTAGGAACAGAGAGAGAGAGAGAGAGAGAGAGAGAGAGAGAGAGAGAGAGAGAGAGAGAGAGAAAATGGAATAAAAATGAAATAATGAAACATTTCAGTCATGAGGTTTGGGAGACAGAGAGAGAGAGAGAGAGAGAGAGAGAGAGAGAGAGAGAGAGAGAGAGAGAGAGAGAGAGAGAGAGAGAGAGAATGGAATAAAATAAATATCAACATTTTGGAATAGAACTTTTTAGGCAGAATAAAATAAATATCAACACTCTGGAATAGAACTTTTTAGGCAGAGAGAGAGAGAGAGAGAGAGAGAGAGAGAGAGAGAGAGAGAGAGAGAGAGAGAGAGAGAAATAAAATAAAAATAAAATATAAGAATTTTGGAATAGAACTTTGGTTATCTTGGAGAGAGAGAGAGAGAGAGAGAGAGAGAGAGAGAGAGAGAGAGAGAGAGAGAGAGAGAGAGAGAGAGAGAGAGAGAGACACTTTCTCTTTAGGAAAAATTATGTGTTCATAACTTTCTCTTCGAAAGTAATAACAAACTGCTTAGCTTAAATAATTATTTTTTAATGTTTTTATTTCAAATATTCAGGGAATCCGTAAGCAATGGGAGTATTCCAGAAACTTACTGAATATCGAATGGGTCCTTTGGCGTCACACTTTCTAAGGGCACGTAAAGTAAAAGTTCTTGAGGCTACTTTCTCAAGACAGAAAAATTCTGACACTCAGAAAGAAAGCAAATACGATTCATAAACCATTATCTTCCTCTCTCTCTCTCTCTCTCTCTCTCTCTCTCTCTGTCTCTCTCCCCCCTTTCTATTTTTTTATGTTTCCCTTTATTGTTCCCTCGGGGTACGTACCGTCCAAAAGGGAAGCAGCTCTCTGCCAGAACACCAGCAGTCGTCTCTCTCTCTCTCTCTCTCTCTCTCTCTCTCTCTCTCTCTCTCTCTCATTTTGAAATTGTTGAAATATATTTTCAATAAATATGTGTTTGTAAAGATATCTAATCTGTCTGCCTGTCTCTCTCTCTCTCTCTCTCTCTCTCTCTCTCTCTCTCTCTCTCTCTCTCTCTCTCTCTCACCGTACCTCATTCCACATAACGGAATTTCTCCCAAGAAATAATATATATTCATACGAGAATCCCACCCAATTTTTTTTTTTATTTGATAGACGAGACATTGCAAGACAATGCTATGGTAATCTTGCCTACCCTAATGAATACACCAAGGTAACGGTGGGGTTTTTTGGGGGGAGAGGGGAGGGGAGGGTGGGAGGTGTAATTCCATCCTAATAACATGATATGATGGAGGTGGGGTAGGGAGTAGATAAGCCAAGATTGTGACGTCATTTCCGCAATGGAGGATAATGTTTATTAAAAATGTGTTTCTGGGTTTTGTAAAAAATTTTTTCTATTTTATTAAAAAAAAATATTTGCTGGGTTTTGTAAAAGATTTTTTTATTTTATTTGAAAAAATATTTGCTGTTTTCTAAAAGATTTTCTCATTTAATTCTTAAAAATTTGCTGTTTTGTAAAAGATATTTTTTTAAATTTTATATTAAAAATACTTCCTGGGTTTTGTGAAAGATATTTCTTAAATTTTTATTTTAAAAAAATACTTGCTGGGTTTTATTCAAAGGTATTTTATATATTTTATGGAAGTCTTATCTGTAGAATCGTAAGGGAATTTAGCTGAAACTGGTCCTCGTTGTTGGCAATTAATATTAATATTTTAGGAGAGACACGGATGAAATTCTGCAAGACAGTTTAGTTTAATTTGGAGTTGAATGTTTGTTAGAATCTATTAAATCCTTTTAATTTAACACACACACAGAGAGAGAGAGAGAGAGAGAGAGAGAGAGAGAGAGAGAGAGAGAGAGAGAGAGAGAGAGAGAGAGAGAAAAAAAAAAATTCTGTCCCCAAAACCATTTGGATCTAAAGTTATTTAGGAAGGAACCAACTGACTCTCGATGCCACTACAAATGGGAGATTATAATTATTATATATAGCTCTCTCTCTCTCTCTCTCTCTCTCTCTCTCTGGTTCTAAATGAAGTACGTAAATTTTTATACACCTAAAAGTCATTGCTATATGGTACTCTTATAAACCTTCTCTCTCTCTCTCTCTCTCTCTCTCTCTCTCTCTCTCTCTCTCTCTCTCTCTCTCTCTCTCGGACTGTCAACTTCGGATACGAAAGTAAAATTGGAGTTGACAAACAGAAATTAGACAACTTCGCTGCATGAGGCGGCAAAAAGGTCCCTTAATTTGAATTGCAAACAGGGATTGAGTTCCCAGAGGACGGTACAGAGAGAGAGAGAGAGAGAGAGAGAGAGAGAGAGAGAAAGGTTTATAAGAGTTTACAAGAGTGCCAAATAGCAACAAGTTTTGTGTCTAAAAATTACATACATCATTCAGACATTTAGAACCACCTTACCTTACCTTACAGACCTTACAATTCGTTCAGGTTGCCCCAGGTCCCTCAGTGTGAGGCACCTTTGATGTCTACCAGAGAGTTGCTAACGCATCTTCCGGTATATTTTGCATCTTCCAGTCTTGGATGGTCTGGGATGCATCTTAGATATTTGTCGAGCTTATTCTTAAACACATCTACGCTCACTCCTGTTATGTTCCTCAGATGAGCTGGTAGCGCATTGAATAGACGCTGCATTATCGATGCTGGTGCGTGGTGGATTAATGTCCTGTGTGCTTTCCTTAATTTTCCTGGTATAGTTTTTTGGCACTATTAATCTACCTCTGCTTGCTCTTTTTGATAATTTTAGTTCCATGATGTTTTCGGTAATTCCTTCTATCTGTTTCCATGCTTGAATTACCATGTAGCGTTCTCTTCTCCTTTCAAGACTATATAAATTTAAGAATTGTAGTCTTTCCCAGTAGTCAAGGTCCTTAACTTCTTCTATTCTAGCTGTAAATGACCTTTGTACACTCTCTATTTGTGCAATATCCTTTTGGTAGTGTGGGTACCATATTATATTGCAATATTCAAGTGGACTACGTACGTACGTTTTATAAAGCATAATCATGTGTTCAGCTTTTCTAGTTTTGAAGTGCCGGAACAACATTCCCATTTTTGCTTTGCATTTTGCCAATAGAATTGCTATTTGATCATTGCATAACATATTCCTATTCAACATCACACCAAGGTCTTTAACTGCTTCCTTGTTTGTGATTGTCTCATTATTAGGTCCTTTATATGCATATAGCATTCCTACTTTATCACCATAGTTCATTGATTCAAATTTATCAGAGTTAAATACCATCCTATTTATCTCTGCCCATTTATATATTTTGTTTAGGTCTCTTTGTAGCGAGTTCCTATCTTCATCACAAGCAATTTCTCTACTTATTCTTGTGTCATCTGCGAAACTTCTTACTACTGAGTCCTTAACATTACTGTCTATGTCTGCAATCATAATCACAAACAGCAATGCAGCTAACACCGTACCCTGTGGT
Source organism: Macrobrachium rosenbergii (assembly GCF_040412425.1). Taxonomy (NCBI): domain Eukaryota; kingdom Metazoa; phylum Arthropoda; class Malacostraca; order Decapoda; family Palaemonidae; genus Macrobrachium; species Macrobrachium rosenbergii. The sequence continues at coordinate 14,208,473 of NC_089773.1, forward strand.
ACACCGGATATTACCGTAGCTTCATCCGATTTCTCATCATTTTGCAATCACTATCTGTTTTCTATTTTGCAAAAATTCTTTTATCCATCTTCCTACTTTGTCAACAATGTTATGTTTTCTAATTTTTTTCGCTAATATATTATGATCTACCTTGTCAAAAGCTTTTGCAAAGTCTAGGTAAACCACATCTGTATCTTTTCATTTATCATATTTTTATATATGCTTTCATGGTGGACTAACAGTTGGGTTTGTGTACTTTTTCCGGGTACAAAACCATGTTGTCCTATATTGAACAATCTATTTTTCATTAAATGTTTCATTATATTTTTTTCATTACCCTTTCATATACTTTCATAATATGAGATGTCAGACTCACAGGCCTATAATTACTTGCCTCTAGTCTTGAACCACTTTTGAAAGTAGGAGTAATATATGCTAATTTATGCTCATCATAAATCTTGCCTGTATCTATACTTTGCCTTAATAATATTGCTAGCGGCTTTGCGATTGAATGAACCACTTTCTTTAACAATATGGCAGGTACTCCATCTGGTCCTGCTGCTGATCCATTTTTAATTTCATTAATAGCCTGCACAATATCGGCTTCTGTAATATCTATATCTGATAAGTATTCAGTATTTTCATCTCTTATTTCTGTATCATTATCTTCATTGTCAATTCTAGGTGTAAATTCACTCTTATATCTTTCTGCTAATATGTTACATATTTCCTTTTTTCATTCGTTAATCGCCCTTCAATTCTTAGAGGGCCTATTTCTACTCTTATTTTATTCATCTTTTTGCATATGAATAAAAAATTTTAGGGTTTTGCTTGATATTTTGTAGTGTCATTTCTTCTAGGTTCCATTTTTCATTTTCTTTTGATTGTATAATCTTTTGTTCTGCATTTTCTATCTTACTTTTTAGTTCCATCACTTTCCATGCATTCTTTTCTTTGCAAGAGCTTTTTCCACTTTCTAATTTTCTGGAACAAGATCCTTCTGTCTCTTGGAATTCGTGACTGATGCTTACTTTTTTTTCTTCGGTATATATTTTCCACTATTTCCTCTAATATTTTATATAATATATCGGTATTTACCTGTATATCATCACTTACAAATATGTTTTCCCATTCTTTGTTTAATTCTTCATTTATTTTTGACCAATTTATATTCTTACTATAGAAATTGTATTTTCCATATCCTTCCCATTTTTTCGTCTCTTGCTTTTCTTTGTTTTCGTATGTTCTGGAACGGACTGTTAGTTCTATGACATTATGGTCCGAAATACTCGTGTTATATACTATTATTTCTTTAACATAGTTCACCTCATTCACAAATACTAGGTCTAAAATATTATCCTTTCTTGTTGGTAGGTGATTTATTTGCTGAATGTTATGTTCTAGTAGCATATCTAATAGCTTTTCAAATTGCCTCTTATCTTCTGCACTACTATTGCTCTCTTTTTTATATGTATAAATACAACCACAGTCTCCTATTCGTTCTTTCCATTCTACAAAAGGAAAGTTAAAGTCTCCGTTAGGAGTATAGTCCAGTCCTTGTGATTTCTACATATTTCATCCAATTTTTCAATTATTATGTCAAACTCTTTAGTATTAGGGGTCTATATATTACAATGTTCACTAATTTTTCAGATTCAAATTCTACCGCTATTAATTCACATTCTGTGTTACTATATTTCTCACAGATTTTTCCTTGATTGGCATCTCTCCCATATATCGCAGTTCCCCCTTGATTTCTATTTTTCCTATCTGATCTATAAGTTTGGAAACCCTTTATCTGGTCATCATTACCAGTCTCTTGGGAATACCAGGTTTCACTTATATTCAATATTTCTATTTTTTCATTTTGGGTTAGTTCTTCTAAGAACTCTATCTTTCTTTTGAGTTACTCGAAACTAGACCCTGCGTTCATCACTATGATTGTTTGCATATTATCTCCATTATCTAATATGGGTAATAATAAGGATTTTCCCATGTCTCTTTCCTGTTCTGATATGTTGATCTTTTTTCATTTCCAGAAATTCGTACATTAAAAAATCCAACTTTTCCATTATATTTGTTCTTCCAGCTTCATATTTATTCACTTTGTGCATAAACCTGCACTTATCTCCATATCTGCACCATCCCCTGCATCATAGATACATTGCTTGTTCCTTGTGCTATATCTAGGTGCTGATGGCTCATATCGTGGTGCTGACTTTTCATAATGTGTTGTTGGCTTGCTTTTTGCCTTCATCACATGATCTTTGTTTTTTCTTTATTTGTTTCATTTTTTCCTTGGTTTTTATATGTATTTGATTTTTTTATTTTGATTTTGGTCTTTCATGGCTACAGGATGCATGTACCTACATTTCTTATTAAACCTACATCCATTTCCTTCTTTCCAGTTTCTACATATTTTTGGATGTAGATCTCTGCATTCCTCTTCATAGCCATCTAGATATGCACATTTGCCATAGATCTCATAATTGTGACATATCTTGGGATGTTTGTAATAACATCTTTCACCAAACCTGCAATTCCCTCTTTTCAAAAAGGGTGCATACTGTGTCTTTCTTTTCTTTTTTTTTCTTGTTCATTCCCCTCAGTATGGAGATCCGGGTACAACCTCTTTGGGATTTTTATTTTGATTTATCAGGTCATAATTTATTTCTTCATATGTATGTTGCTGTATTGCCTCATATGTAGAATCTATGAGTTTCTCTGCATCCATACTATTATCCTGTTCTTTGTTTTCATTAATCTTTTCTCTCTCTTCAGTCTTATTTTCTTCTCTATTTTCCTCTTCTTCCTTCTTCTTCATCTTCTTCATCTTCTTCATCCTCCACAATCTGTACATTAAGTCTTGATTTAATGAACTTGTCTATCCATACTAGACATGTTGAGCAAAATATTTTTGTGTCCTTATTTCTATTTTGCTCAATTTCAGCACATGACGGGTGTGTCGGTATGTGGCAAGCATAGCATTTCCTAATCAGGTTTTGTGGATTTACAATGCTATACCACACTCTACATAGTTTACATGCTTTAGGCATCCGTTTGCCTATTGAATCAATCAATATATTCACTAATTCCACCGTACTTATTTTCTTTGATGGAATGTGTTGATTTTTGTAGATTTTCTTTATAAGTCTTTTGATAACTTGAACTTTCATTGGTATCTCTTCTATTATTTTCATTATATTTTCTACAGATTTGCTCCAGCTTGAAGGATCGTATCCTTTCAATATGTCTGTGAATGATTTCACATCTTTTGGTCAATGCTGCAATTAATCTCCATGATCAGCAAACCAAGTTCCCTTCCTGCCAATTCATCGTATTGAATATCACCGATGCAAGCTAGATTTCGCCACCTTTGCCACTGTTGGCTGATTCCTCCATGATTTTCTGATTTTATTAATTCACTCGTAGACAACTTATTAGACGGTTTTTCGCTCTAATCTGATATTAAGCTAATCACCGATAGTTCACGAACACTTTTAGCTATATTTCATTCGCTAATTGTATGTAAGACGCGTATTATCGGGTAGATTATCCAGACCATGAACGATTACGTCTCACCGAGAGAATGTCACATCACAGAGAGAGAGAGAGAGAGAGAGAGAGAGAGAGAGAGAGAGAGAGAGAGAGAGAGAGAGAGAGAGAGAGAGAGAGAGAGCGAGAGAGAGAGATTTACAAGAGTACCAAATAGCAATGACTTTTATCTGTATAAAAAATTACATACTTCATTTTGAACCATGGAGAGAGAGAGAGAGAGAGAGAGAGAGAGAGAGAGAGAGAGAGAGAGAGATTTACAAGAGTACCAAATAGCAATGACTTTTATCTGTATAAAAATTACATACTTCATTTTGAACCATGGAAGAGAGAGAGAGAGAGAGAGAGAGAGAGAGAGAGAGAGAGAGAGAGAGAGAGAGAGAGAGAGAGAGATCCACTATCAAATATTAGTATAGTTTAATTAAAAGTCCTGAGTGTCAAAAATCCTTTTCAGGATGAAGCTGCGAGACCTACACCTTTCTCCACCCGAGCTAACTTCCACCACAGTCATCTAACTACCAAATACATCAGAAAATGGACCTATATAAATCTCTCCGCCCATGAATCGATCGCGTGCAAGTAACTGAACGTCAGTGAACTCTATATAGCTGCAAAATATTGCAATAAACCTCAGGATTGATAGCAATTTATTTTTGCCGTTGCAATATCTGTTCTGCCTAAAATTTTATATATTTGTTTTTTATTTTTTTAATAAAGTCTGATTGCACAAAAATATTGCAAGAGCTTTTAATCTGAATTCATCCATTCAATGAAATTATGCAGTTCGTTCTGTTTTTGCAAATGAATTTCCAGAGTAGGAGTGGTTGGCATACATTAATATATATAAATAAATATTTGTATAATATTTATATATATATATATATATATATATATATATATATATATATATATATATATATATATATATATATATATATATATATATATATATATCACTGTCTTCAGGTGATGGAAAATTGAAAATTTTGATTAAGAAAATTTAGTTTAAAGATAATATATAAAAATAAGATGCAGACTGTTATAATAATAATAATAATAATAATAATAATAATAATAATAATAATAATAATAATAATAATAATAATAATAATAATAATAATAATAAAAACTAGCCCGAAACCCAACCTATAATAGTCCCACAAATAATATACCTGAAATATCTGAAGAGGTGAGCACTTGAACTTTAGATAATTAAGCCTAATTGTGTGTAGGGTCCTCGCAGGTAAGGTGGAGTGTGTGTCTGGGGATTGAGAGAGAGAGAGAGAGAGAGAGAGAGAGAGAGAGAGAGATGATATCAGATCAAAATAGTCCTGTGGGGGCTCTTAGCCTTTCTCTCTCAAGTGTCATTGGACAAATCTGGATTACGACTGGGAAAAGGAAAGTCTAAGTGGCTTGACAATAATAATAATAATAATAATAATAATAATAATAATAATAATAATAATAATAATAATAATAATAATAATAATAATTTTTTTACATTTCTATCTGCTTTCGTTTTGTGTAATCTGAGGGCAGATGAATAATGCTCTCTCTCTCTCTCTCTCTCTCTCTCTCTCTCTCTCTCTCTCTCTCTCTCTCTCTCTCTCTCAGTGCCTAGTTAACCGGAGTGGTTGAACACCAAGATAAAACCTCACAGTTGCATGGAGGAGTAGTTGTCAGAGGGGCTGGACAGCAAGATTGGAGGTAGAATAAAAGGCTAAAAAGTGATTTGCATCAGCTAGGGGGTGAAGAGGCCCTGTGAATCCCCTTTAATAATGCCTACAGTGCACCACATGGGGTGCACTGAGTTACTACCCCCACAGGGTAGTAAGGGTCAACATAAAAAAAAAAAAGAAATTTGTATTTTCAAGTTTATTTGTGACTGGAGAAACAAAAATGATTTCTTATATATAAACTGTCCCAAATTCATTCCTGATCCTTTGAAAGGACCTACTGTCCTCTGTATAAGGACAGGAAGAAGAAGAAGAAGAAGAAGAAGAAGAAGAAGAAGAAGAAGAAGAAGAAGAAGAAGAAGAAGAAGACTAAACAGAAACGAGAGGAGAAACAGACAACGCGCCATCATTCCTATTTAACCCGGGGGTCAGGCATCATCTCTCCAAGATGGCGGAAAGATAGATAAGCACGAGCGAATGATATGTGTCTTGCCTCAAGGTTGATGAGTATCGAGTTCCAATAAGCGCTTGGAAGGAACGAAGGAACGAAGGACCCGCAAGGATGCCTTCCGAAGGCGAGGACTGAAGGAACGGGAGCCGGAGGAGGAGTAGGATTTGAGGCCTCGGGATCCTATTAAAGATTTCCGATCGCGGGAGTGGAAAGATGGCCGCCAGTGCGGTTCGTCGTTGCCGGGAAATGAGGCGATCTAGGCCTGACGAGTCTATGTCTCCGCTTTCTTGCGGGCGTTCGGATTGGAATACCGAGCGCGCGCGCGGGCGCGGATGGTTAGTGAAGGTTGCTCTCTCTCTCTCTCTCTCTCTCACTCTCTCTCTCTCTCATTGTTCTAATTCTGGAATTTTTTGTATATCAGTTCACAAATATAATAATAATAATAATAATAATAATAATAATAATAATAATAATAATAATAATAATCATAATCATAATAGTATTATTATTATTATTATTATTAATAAATATATATTATACATTATATATTATAATTATATATTATTATTAATATAAATATATATATATTATACATATATATATATATATATATATATAATAATGTATATATATATATATATATATATATATATATATATATATATATATATATATATATATATATATATGTAGAAATTCATATTTTATCTTATATTATTATTATTATTATTATTATTATTATTATTATTAATTAATCCTAACATACGTTCAGTATCCAGCCATACTTCCTCTACTTAATCACTGAAGTAGTACCCACAGGCCATACAATATACCCCCACTAGCCTCAATATATATAAATATATATTCTACTCTGCACGCCCACGCCCGCGCGCCCACGCCGTCTCCCCCAGCAATCATTATATATCTCTATGTGAAGACGGGACAAAGAGCCTTAGAGACTCTGCAATGCTCTATACCCCTCAAAGCTTTGATTTAGTATATTTTTTTTATTTTTTATTTTTTTATAATACGTCTGAAAGCAAGTGAAGAATTTGCTTTTGAATAGATTTTTTTTGGGGGGTGGGGAGTAGAGGGGGGGGGATGGGTTTGGGTGGGATTGGGGGGGTGAGTCTGGGTTCATATAGATATGGGATATGTTCTTGATAGTTTTTTGTAAGAATATTTGTGAGTATTTTTTTTAATGTACTTTGTATGGGAGGGAATTTTTCCATATTTTTGTATTTAATTTTTTTCATGATTTATTTCATTATTCAGTGAAGTAATAATAATAATAATAATAATAATAATAATAATAATAATAATAATAATAATAATATTATTATTATTATTATTATTATTATTATTATTATTATTATTATTATTATAACCTATAAAAGACAGTTCACATGATTAACAATAATAATAATAATAATAATAATAATAATAATAATAATAATAATAATAATAATAATAATTAGTCCCCAAAAATCATAAGCATGAAAAAGAGAGAGAGAAAAAAAAAAAAAAAAAAGATATATATATATATATATATATATATATATATATATATATATATATATATATATATATATATATATATATATATATATATACATATAAGAATTCCAAACATATATGTCTCTACACCCCCAAGAATAAGTATAAGTATAGATATAAATATATAAGTATACAATTGCCCTCTGACCAACTGTTCCCCAAAAAGCAGCTTTTCAGCGGATTAGTCTCATATATTTCTCCTTCTGTGTGTAACACGCTTGTTTATAGGTCTTGGGAATGTGGAGTATAAGAGGTATTGGGGTAATGTGTGGTCTACTTCTCCTGTTAAGGTGGTGAGGTACTTTGTGTAAGACGGGGTGTATATATAATATATATATATATATAATGTACATTATATATATACACTAAAATGACAACAAATCTCATGAATTTACTCTTAAATGATATTCTGAAAATTTCGTCTCATTATCTGAAATCAAATTTGTCACACAAAGCCAAATATATCAACCAATCTACTTACAGATTTTAGACAATATGATCCTGCTTCTTAAGAAGAAGAAGAAGAAGAAGAAGAAGAAGAAGAAGAAGAAGAAGATCAAAGCAAGTAAGAACAAATCAATCACTTTTTTCAACCCAAACACGAGATACCAAACTTGGGCTACTCAAGATGGCGGAGGCGAATCCTCGAGAGAATGAAATATTCCCCCCCTTGTGAGGAAACCTACTGAGTACTAGAGCCTTCTTCTTCTTCCTCCTCCTCCTCCTCCTCTGCAGGGGATACGGACCCCCACCCCAGGGGTCTTCTCACCTCGCATCCTTCTGAAGGAGTCTCGATCGTGGGGAGAATAAAGAAGGATTTCTTTTACACGTGGAAGAGTAGGGTATATAGGATTTGTTCCTTCGAAGGAGTTCCTTATTTTTTTGTTTCCTGAGCAGGGAAGTGGAGTCCGGTGGCTGTTTACAGCTCGTTATGATGTAAACAGTCTGGTCGTTGGTTTTTGAATGTTTGAGAGGTTGTATGTTTAATGCTGTAACTGTTTGTGATTGTTTATTAGTAAATTAACTGTACATTTTTCATTTTAATTACAATCTCACAATAGACTCCGCTTATACAGTACATTAACTGCCTATTTAATCTTCCATTTTAGTCACAATCTTACAATTAACTGTACATTTAATATTCTCTTTTCGGTTAACTTGATTATACAAACCTCCCTCCCAGCCAAACCATTTTGCATACACACCTTGGCTGGGTTTCACAATGATGATCCATAAACTGAATTAGCCAACAAGGGACGAAAACCCGAAAGCAATGGTTGTTTCATTTGCATAGAAAACGATATTAGGGTTCCAAACCCCGTTTTCTAAACCCCACCACGCCCCCTTTTCCGACGCCCTAGGGGTTAACTTTGATAATATCTTTTTTTGGGTGGTTCAAAGCGGAACGTGTTCTGCTTAGAGGTGAGTACACAATGGCGATTGAAATAGACTAGGATTGACTGACGCGTGAAAGGAGATGGAGGTCCATTCAGATGCAGATCGATTCGTGGAATCAACTCCATAAAATTGGCGAGGCAAAATTAAATCAATTCAGTAATGGACTGGAAAGATATTTCCTCAAGTTTTATGGCAGACCTGTGTAGAGTAATTTCAGATTCAATTTGGCTTGATAAAGATTATCCTGGGGATTGATTGTGCCCTAATGTTCATTTCCTTATTTTAAGTTCCTGGGTAATTCTTGGCTTTAATCTTTCTCTCTGCTCTCTCTCTCTCTCTCTCTCTCTCTCTCTCTCTCTCTCTCTCTCTCTCTCTCTCTCTCTCTGGCTGTCTGTCTCATAAATATTCTTTAATATTGATACTACAACAAATCAATGCTTTTATTTCTCTCTCTCTCTCTCTCTCTCTCTCTCTCTCTCTCTCTCTCTCTCTCTCTCTCTCTCTCTCTCATATATATATATATATATATATATATATATATATATATATATATATATATATATATATATATATATATATATATATATATATACCCTTTAATACAATGCCAAAATATGTCAGTGCTTTTAATTTTTAGTTGGTTACTCATATAATAATAATAATAATAATAATAATAATAATAATAATAATAATAATAATAATAATAATAATAATAATAATAATAACAATTTATCATTAGTATCTTTGAATCCATATATTTAAATCCTACAGAATTTTGAGTCTGCATCACAAAAAAAAATGTATCATTACAACACCATGATATAATGATTTTTTTTTACCTAGAATTATGAACCCAGCTTTGCCCAGAAGCCAAAAAAAAAAAAACAATATGATAATAATTACCTAGAATTATGAACCCGGCTTTGCCCAGAAGCCAAAAAAAAAAAAAAAAACATGATAATAATTATTACAAATACCCCCATTTTTTACCCTGAGGTTCAAAAACATAATTTGATTTCCGTAGACTTTCGCGTCGACTCTGGCGGGTTTTCACAAACAACAATACCAGATTTGTGAAGTTTTAAAGCAGATGGGTCTGTCCACTATCCACCCTCACCGTGTCAGCTCCCTGTGACCTTTTCTGAAACATTGACCCTTCCTGAGGTGTGTCAGAGTATTTTTTTTTTTTTCTTTGTCCAGGCCCAGGTGATATTTCGTTGAAATGTCTCTGTTCGGTTTCAAAGAGCAGTTAGGATTATGTCAGTGGTTACTAACCAGGGGGAGAGCACCCCCCCGGGGGGGGGGATGCGCAGCCGGTTCCCAAGGGGGGGCGAGATGCATATGAATAATTAAAGCAAAATATATTTTTATATATGCGTGTTATTTTTTAATAAAATAAAATAAAATAAAACAATTAAAACAAAATAAAATAAAATAAAATTAAGAACCACTGGATTGTGTGAATATCCGGAGATCTGGGAGACTGGGGATTGTTGGAAGGGGAATTGTTGGAACTTTATAGGTGTTTACGCAATTTTGACAGGGAAAAACATAAGTCTTTAAAAAGGGGTGATAATTAATAATATATTTCTTTTTTAAAGGGTTGTGGTTGCTAGGTTACAGAGACTAATATATACACAAAGATTTTGTGTATGTTAGTATTTTAGTTAAGTCTCGTGTATCACAGAAAAAAATTATATATTTGTATAGGTAACCTCTTTGTTATTCCTAATGTATCTATTAATTCCTCTTATTTTGTCCAATTTCAATCAGTTAAATTCAAATTCCTTCTAGTTCCTCATTTGATATAAGTCAACTCTTTAATATCTAATTCAGCAACCAGTTCCTCCCATATTTTCCTAATTTCCATCAATTTTTAGTTCCCAAATTCCTCTATATCTTCTCATTTACTGATAATCAAACCTATTTCTTCCTCCTTCCGTTTTCTGTTTCCATTTTCTTCGACTTTCAAGGCACAACTTAGCTAAAAAAATCGTGACATATTTATGTGTGTGTATCTAGTTTAATATTTATTCTTTCTCTTTCCCCTGACAAGCTGATAAACTTCTCCCACCTTCCATTTTCTATGCTCCATTTTCTTCATCTTTCAAGGTCCAACTCAGCTAAACAACACGACCTACTCAGCGTGGCTGTGTTGACGAG
>NC_089773.1:14221772-14234272 GCF_040412425.1 Macrobrachium rosenbergii
GATAATATTTTTGTGTTTATGGATGGGTGCCATACGTGCATAGTGGCTGTCTTTATATATATATATATATATATATATATATATATGACTATTTATCACATCACCGTATTCATATACAATCAGAAAGCTACAAACGTCCTTTAATATCATATATTTTCATATATATGTTACCGAAGGGGAATTTTTAGGTGATAATAAGTCCACCGTCCCCTGGTTAGCGTGTCACTGTAGTCCTGATTCTCCCGTCCGTCGCTGGTTCGATCCCACGGGACGGTGGACTTATTATCACCTATCGGTAACTATATGAAAATATATTACTTACTATCTAATTGATATTAAAGACGTTTGTATTTCTATTATATATATATATATATATATATATATATATATATATATATATATATATATAGATAGCCATCTATCTATCTATCTATCTATCTATCATAAACAGAGCCAAAAATACCGAACTAATCAAGAACTCTCAAAATGTTAATCATCACTTTGATCAAATGTTACAGAAACAGAATTTATCTATTTACAATTTTTCAATCCCAGACATTTATTTTCTGATGTCCTTGGCCCAGTTTTTTTTTTTTTAGTTTTCGGTAAAATGAAACTTTTATCAAGAATGGCTATTTTCTGTCCGTCCGCACTTTTTTCTGTCCGCCCTCAGATCATAAACTGCTGAGGCTAGAGGGCTGCAAATTGGTATGTTGATCATCCACCATCCAGTCATCAAACATACCAAATTGCAGCCCTCTAGCCTCAGTAGTTTTGATTTTATTTAAGGTTAAAGTTAGCCATGATCGTGCGTCTGGCACTGCTATAGGTGCCACCAACATAGGCCACCACCGGGCCGTGGCTAAAAGTTTCATGGGCCACGGCTCCGAGTTTCATGGGCCACGGCTGAAAATTTCACACAGCAGCATTATATGCTGTACAGAAAACTCGATTGCGCCGAAGAAACTTCAGCACATTTTTTTCACTTGTTCAATTAGTATCTTTGGAAAGGGGGGTTTTTGGGGGTGGGGGTGCCTTAATGATGTTCCAAAGACAATTAATAGATTATAATTATCCTACGAAGATAAAATATTGGGTTGTAATTATTGGTTTGTGTATTGTTGAAATGATATTTGATTTGGTGGAAGGTTTTGAATTAAAACTTCAAGGTTACCCAGAGTGGCTGGATAGTAAGCTGGTATTATTAATATTATTATTATTATTATTATTATTATTATTATTATTAAAATTATTATTATTATTATTATTATTATTATTATTATCAAAATTATTATTATTATTATTATTATACCGTCTGATTTGTTAATTGTTATTATTATAATTAATAATTATTAATATCATACTGTTACTACCACCATCAATGATATGCCATTCTGATATTATTATTATTATTATTATTATTATTATTATTATTATTATTATTATTATTATTATTATTATTATTATTATTATTATTATCAATACAGACACAAATTGCTGAACAAAAAGTAAACCATTAATTTCTCCCTGAAATACTTTATCCTTGAGTCACTGAAGATATATTTAAACCTTTTAAAGCTAAGGTGCCTACCCCTATCTCTCTCTCTCTCTCTCTCTCTCTCTCTCTCTCTCTCTCCCCTCCCCCCTTCCCTCAACCAAGAAGCAAATCCAACCTTCACAACAACCGGTTGTTTTTTCGTCAGTTGTTGAAACCACACTCTAGACCACAACAACAACAGGTACATTACTTATCCTCTCTCTCTCTCTCTCTCTCTCTCTCTCTCTCTCTCTCTCTCTCTCTCTCTCTCTCTCTCTCGCGTTCGTATATCTTTCCTAAGTGCCAAACAAAAGCATTTTTATAGCCACGAGTCTCTTTCGTTTCAAGAGTAATCCGGGAAACTTATAACAGCGCATGATGGATTTATTTGTGCAGTTCCCCCGTTTTGGGTGAGATATATTATATAATATATTATATAATATATATAAAATATATTATAATATATATATATATATATGTATAAATAATATAATATATATATGTATATATATGTGTATGTGTAGAACAAATTATATAAAGAAATTTTTGATCAAGATTTTACTATCTTACATTGCTCTCTCTCTCTCTCTCTCTCTCTCTCTCTCTCTCTCTCTCTCTCTCTCTCTCCCCTTCCAGCACTGTCGTTAGCCAAATTACTTAATAGGCAATTGCGTCTAAGTAGTGTGAGAAAGGATTGCCCTCTCAACACCTGTGAAACTTAACAATTTCAAAGTGAAAACGAAAGTGTGGGTGAAAATATTCTTTTACTATTTTTAATTCATCGAATGTGGATTCGATATTATAATGATTCGATTTTTTAATGATTCTTTATTATAATGATTCGATATCATCAGGATATTATAATGAAGTATCAAGGATGATGGCGATATTGATCGCGTAAATTGGCAAGAAGTGACTGAGGCTGGTTTTATATGGCTTAATTTTTTTTTAGTTTTCTGTGGAAGAAAGTTGTCGTGCCGGGTTGGTCTGTCCATTCGCACTTTTTTCTGTCCGCACTTTTTCTGTCCGCATTTTTCTGTCCGCGCTTTATTCTGTCAGCACTTTTTCTGTCGGCACTTTTTCTGTCACACTTTAGATCTTAACCTCAGATCTTAAAAACTACCGAGGCTAGAGGGCTGCAAATTGGTATGTTGATCATCCACCCCCCATTCATCAAACACACCAAATTGCAGCCCTCTAGCTTCAGTAGTTTTACTCAATTTAAGGTTAAGGTTAGCCATAATAGTGCTTCTGGGAACGATATATGATAGGCCACCACCGGGCCGTGGTTAACATTTCATGGGCCTCGTCTCACACATTATATACCGAGGCCACCGAAAGATAGATTTATTTTGGGTGGCCTTACATATTATATACTTAATATTATTATTGCAATGGAATATGTTAAGGCAAATTATAATAATGTGTTATTATTAAAAAAAAAATATATATATATATATATATATATATCACCTCATTTATCGTTGACAACAAACCGCAAACATTTAAACATTGCAAATTCAAACGTTGCAAATATCGACAATATTCAAATATTCAGTTCATGATGAGTTTTTGTAATGGCTGGTTAATATTCATGATGATACCGAGTCCATATTATTATTATGATATAATGAAATGGTGTGCGGTAGATTTTGCAACATCTTTTAATGTCGTGGAATGTAGAGCAATTATGTGTGTAACCGCGGGTGTACTGATTATGTATATATATACACATGTATATGTTTATATATATATATATATATATATATATAAAATATATATATATATATATATATATATATATATATATATACATACATACATAATTAGGAAACCTTCCTTTTACACATAAGCTTATCAAATCAACATTAAATTAACATTAATTGCCTGTAATTCGAAGAAATGGTAATCCCATCATTAACCTAGTTTCCAGTCATTTGCATATAATTAGAATAATTGAGAATTCCTGTATCAATTATTTTGTGCTATTTCGACTTGGGAGAAAGCTTATGAAATTCATATTAATATAAATATTTATTCATCAAAATTATGTCTTTTTTATTTATAATTAAAGGAATTATATAATTATTGGTCATGTGAAAATTTACCTACTGAAAAAGGAATTATATAATTATTTAGTCATGTGAAAATTTTCTTACTTACATTTATGCAAACACATTAATTTCAGGTTCTTTAAATTTCATATATTAATAATTCAATTAAATTTCCTTGAGTTTTATTATTAACTCAAACACACCAATTTCAGATTATTTAAATTTAGTGTCAATAATTCAATTGAATTTCCTTGAATCTTATTTATCCAAACATCAAATTTCAGTTTGCTAGTTTCATCTATCAATGATTTAATTAAATTTCCTTGATTTCTATGTATGTAGACATCAAATTTCAGATTGCAAATTTCATCTGTCAATGAGTCAATAAAATTTCCTTAAATTTTACTTAATCCAAAAATCTAATTCAATATATTTGATTTTCATCTATCAATAATTCAAAAGAATATTTTGACGTTCTCACAGTAACCCACTTACCCCAAAAAATATTTTTAAAAATGTAAATAAAATACAAAAGAACATTTAGCCTTCCTCAAAATAAGCCCACAAAAATATTTTTAAAAATGTAAATAAAATACAAAAGAATATTTAGACTTCCTTAAAATAATCCCACAAAAATATTTTTAAAAATGCAAATAAAATCCAAAAGAATATTTAGACTTCCTTAAAATAACCACCACCCTAAAAATATTTTTAAAAATAAAAAAAACATCCCACCAACTTTGTCTCAGAGACTCTGAAGACACCATCCATCTCTTAGGGGCTAAAGTTCGCCTGCCTTTGACAGGAGGGAGACTTGGCCCTAAGTTCCCTCCTGATGGAGGTGGTGGTGGTGGCCCTAGTGACCTCTCATGACCTTTTCCCAACCCTCTGTGACCTCAAGATACCCCATGAGTGACCTCAGCTGTCCTCGTTTATTCCTACATACTAAGTTCCCTTATGGGAAATTTTTTTTCCTCTTTGGTAGTCAAGTTTTGGAAATAAATATGAGTTGATGTCACTATACTTACAGTGATGGTTTAGGAAATATCAGTCTCACTATACTTACAGTGAGGTTTTGGAAATAAATAACTTATTAATATCAATTTAACTATATTTACAGTGAGATGTTTTGGAAATCCATGATATGTGTTGATTTCACTATACTTGTTCTGATCAGTTTCACTATACTTTAGGGAACAGGTCCTTGTAGGCTTGTCCCTTATGAATGCAGTTCATCTTCTGAATAATAATAATAATAATAATAATAATAATAATAATAATAATAATAACTAATAATAATAATAATAATAAATAAAAAAATAACTACAAAAAAATTCCTACAAAAAATTGAAAAAATATTTAAAAAATCCCTACAGGTCAGATTTTTTTCACAAAAAAACATAATATTCCAGTCTCAAGTTGAACAGTATTCCCAACTAACATGGTTTGACGGTCTTCAGAGTACGGCCATTACGCTGTCAGAACAATTTCTGACCTTTGACATTTCTCAATTATGGTCCCCCAATTTTTTGGGGCCAAATTTTTTCGATAGGGAAAATTTTTTTTCCCCAGGGGGCTGTGGTGTGTGTATTTTTATAAATATTTTCTTAGAGAGGGAAAAGGCTCTCCACTTTGGTTTGTGTATACCTATGCCTCTCTTTCTTTCTCTCTCTCTCTCTCTCTCTCTCTCTCTCTCTCTCTCTCTCTCTCTCTCTCTGTTTGTGTGTATATATATATATGTATATATATATATATATATATATATATATATATATATATATATATATATATATATATATATATATATATATATATATATATATATAGATATATACACACACATATTATGTAGAGAGAGAGAGAGAGAGAGAGAGAGAGAGAGAGAGAGAGAGAAAGAGAGAGAGAGGGCTATTTAAAATATATGTATATGTATATATATGTATAAACATATAGATATATATATATAAATAAATAAATGTTTTTTTATATATGTATATATATACATATATATATATATATACATATACATATACATATATATATACATATATATATACATATACATATACATATATACATATACATATACACATACACAACCAAACACAAAAGAACCCTAAACCCAAAAACGCACAGAACTTCCAGGAAAGAGCGCGAACGAGACTCGGTTAGGGATAAAACCCATTTCCTGTGTCGAAGAACCGAATTGGTTGACGACGCCAGAGAGACAGAACAAAATAAATAAACAAAACTCTCTCTCTCTCTCTCTCTCTCTCCGTTTTCTTTCCAGGGCAGAAATTGCGAGGGGAGTCTCATCCAGGACGAAAGATATCACTATTTATTGTTTTAATCAAGTTCCTGCAAGCAGATTCTGCGTAGCATTCAGACGTGGACAAATCGGGCGCCTGGGTCCTTAACTTACTGTGTTCATTTTGAGACTCAATTGGCCCTGCGTGCCCCCCCTCCCCCCTTTTTTTAGGGGGCGTTTGGTGGTGGTGGGAGGGGGATTTCTAATGTTTTTTTTTACGTCCTATGAACTGTGAAATTCTGCTCGAATATTCCCTTTCCAAATCACTTCATTGATTTCGTTTTAAAGTAAAAAAAAATATATATTGTGCTTTGTGATTAGATGGGTTGGAAAATCAGCCCTGACATTTATTGCCAATGTATAAACATTATTTTTTTTGGACCAGAAATTCAATTTACTTTTATATTTTATTTTATCCCAGATGTCTCATTCACATTCATTCCCTAGACTTTCTAGTTACGTAAAAGTTTGCGTCCTAGAATTGAAACTTTATTGGAATTCTTAATTTTCAATATCATACACATTTAATTCTCCCAGAGGACGTTATGCAATTGGACCCCCAAAAGTGTTCAGGCGAAGATGAAACGTATTACTTATATTTTTCTGTTTATTTACTATTTATTTTTTAATAATTGATGACTTATTTCTATACTTCCTATTATCTTCTGTTGGTTCTTTCAAAGAAACACCATAATATTGTTTGGGAACTTCTGAATAATAATGATAATAATAATAATAATAATAATAATAATAATAATAATAATAATAATAATAATAATAATAATAATAATAATAATAATAATAATAATAATAATAAAGTAAAATAGAAAGTATACAGCCATTTTATATAATATGTAGTACATTGCTTGGTACTCTTCATAATGACATAGATTTATTGAAGATATATAAATATATATATATATATATATATATATATATATATATATATATATATATATATATATATATATATATATATATATATATATATATATATATATATATATATATATATATATATATATATATATATATATAAACACAAACATACCACAAAGAGACAGAATAATATAAACCAATCATTAACCTTGTACATAACATTAATTCAACACAAATATTCTTTAACCCCTAAAAATATTCATCAAACTCAAAATATATTTCCCTATTAAGCTCAGAATAATGTACCCCGGTCAAAATATTCAAAGAAAAATATTCAAGATAAAATTGCAATTTCAAAGGACACCAGCATCCCAAATGTATTTATCCTGAGGAAATTCATCTCAGGGTCTGAATTCGACGGAAGCAAGTGTTGGTGGAGGTTTGATTGATTAATTGAGAGTTATCTGGCGTCACAACAGCCAGGGTGTTGGTGGAGGATGTAGCAGATGATAGGATGTGCAATACTGCATCCTGAAGGATTTTTAAAAAGAAATACATAGGATGTTTTGAGACAAGATATCTGTTGCAGAAAAAATTTTTGATGGTCATATATTAATTCTGTTTATGATTCGCTTTTTGACTAAATATGAATTTAATAACTGGTTGGTCACATATTAATTCTATTTATGAAGAGAGAGAGAGAGAGAGAGAGAGAGAGAGAGAGAGAGAGAGAGAGAGAGAGAGAGAGAGGTTGGTGATGGGATTAAGGATCGAAGATGCTATTGCTTACACAAGGGAGATTCAGAGAGAGAGAGAGAGAGAGAGAGAGAGAGAGAGAGAGAGAGAGAGAGAGAGAGAGAGAGAGAGAGAGAAAAGTTACTGATGGGATTATGGATCGAATATGCCACTGCTTATACCAGCGAAATTCAGAGAGAGAGAGAGAGAGAGAGAGAGAGAGAGAGAGAGAGAGAGAGAGAGAGAGAGAGAGAGAAAGCCTGCTTGCCAGACCATTACCATAACTTTGCGTCGCGAATCTATGCCCGCGCCAGCATTAGGAATAATTGCGAATTCGACCTCATTTGCCCAAATAGCTTCGGATAATGACGCCGAATTATAATTGCGCCAGCTTTGCTTGACGGTTCGGTATGATCAGTTGAATGACAGTTCCATCGTCTGCTCACTTTGATGGATCGTCGTTGGTGCTGATACTGACTGAATGACAGTCTGTTTCTGTTGGGTATGTGTGTGTGTGCGTGTATGTGTATGTATATGTATTTGTATACATATGTATATACATACAGTATATATATATATATATATATATATATATACATATATATATATATATATATATATATATATATATATATATATATATATATATATATATATATATATATATATATATATATATAGAGAGAGAGAGAGAGAGAGAGAGAGAGAGAGTAAACCCCAAAAATTAAATAATCAAAATAAAAGAGATAACCTTTATTGCAAACAGAAAAATAAAAAAATTTTTAAAATCCAGAGAGAGAGAGAGAGAGAGAGAGAGAGAGAGAGAGAGAGAGAGAGAGAGAGAGAGAGAGAGAAAACCCCCAAAAAATTAAATAATCAAAATAAAAGAGATAACCATTATTGCAAACAGAAAAATAAAAAAAATTTTTTAAAATCCATAGAGAGAGAGAGAGAGAGAGAGAGAGAGAGAGAGAGAGAGAGAGAGAGAGAGAGTAAACCAAAGAAAAAAACACTAAATAAACATCAAAATAAAAGAGATATCTTACATAAATAAATTTTTTGCAAACAGAAAATTCACAAAAATTAAAAAAAATCCGCAAAAAATTCGCAAAATCGACGCCCAGCATAAACACAGCCCAAATTCTATCCCCTTTTGCAATGTCTTCGAGACTGGAAAATAACAGAAGAAGAATGAGAGAGAGAGAGAGAGAGAGAGAGAGAGAGAGAGAGAGAGAGAGATGCACCTCCTTTCCTCGCCTTGGGGAAATGGAATTTTTGTTTTTGATGTGACAGCCAATGAGGCTCGGCTCTCTCTCTCTCTCTCTCTCTCTCTCTCTCTCATTTTATCAGTGCTCATGTCTTCTCGAAATTGAATTTCTGTTGTATTTTATCTTTCTCTCTCTCTCTCTCTCTCTCTCTCTCTCTCTCTCTCTCTCTCTCTCTTATCTATCTATTTATCTATCTGTCTATTCTTTCTCTCTATTTATCTATCTATCTGTTCTCTTTCTCTATTTATCTATCTATCTCTCTCTCTCTCTCTCTCTCTCTCTCTCTCTCTCTACCTCTCTCTCTCTCTCTCTCTCTCTCTCTCTCTCTCTCTCTCTCTCTCTCTCTCTCCCAGATATATCAGCGTAACAAGATGCAATCTTTTGTTCAGCGGAAAGATACGAAAGGGAAAAAAAAAATATAAAAAAAAAACTCTCGGGCGCAGAAATTGCCTGGAGAAAGAGGGAGTGTGTTTTCATTACCACCCAAAAAAACTCATATAAAAAAACTGGACCCCGGGTTTTTTTTTTACGAGGTTCCTCTCAGAGCGAGAGAGAGAGAGAGAGAGTATAATCAAGGCCGCCGTAATAGATTTATCTCTCGGTAACCTCGGTATAATGCTGTATGAGCCGCGGCCCATGGAATTGTAACCACCGCCCGGTGGTGGCCTGTCCTATATCGTTGCCAGACGCACGATTCTGGCTAACTTTAACCTTAAATAGAATAAAAACTACTGAGGCTAGAAGGCTGCGATTTGGTATTCTTGATGACTGGAGGGTGGATGATCAACATACCAATTTGCAGCCCTCTAGCCTCAGTGGTTTGTAAGATCTGAGGGCGGACAGAAAAAAGTGCGGACAGCAAAAAGTGCCGACAGAAAAAAAGTGCCGACAGAAAAAAGTGTGGACGGACGGACAAAGCCGGCACAATAGTTTTCTTTCACAAAAAAAAAAAAAGTATCGCAATCGAGTGTTTACCGGGAGGGAGACATTGTCGTAAGTGCTGTCATTAGACATTCCGAAGAAGAAGAAGAAGAAGAAGAGAGAGAGAGAGAGAGAGAGAGAGAGAGAGAGAGAGAGAGAGAGAGAGAGAGAGAGAGAATTCTCTTGTCTTTTATCTAAAACTGAGATTTTTAAGAGTGAAAGGCAAATGAAGTCATTTTTGTTTTGTTTTTATTATGTTAAAATAATTTTATACTTAGAAATAATTAATAATAATAATAATAATAATAATAATAATAATAATAAATATTTCAATTTACACATTAAGACAAAAATAAGTAACAGAATTGATTTTAAATATATATATATATATATATATATATATATATATATATATATATATATATATATATATATATATATATATATATATATATATATATAAAAATATTATATTTATTATATATATTTATATTTTTAAAAACATTTATTTATTCTTATATTTCCAATCTCTCTCTCTCTCTCTCTCTCTCTCTCTCTCTCTCTCTCTCTCTCTCTCTCTCTCTCTCACTTATTCCTATATATCTCACCTATTTGTCAATTCCTTTTCCACATCTCAATATTTCCAATCCTATTCTCTCTCTCTCTCTCTCACTTATCCTTATATATCTCACCTATTTGTCAATCCCTTTTCCACATCTCAATATTTCCAATCCTATTCTCTCTCTCTCTCTCTCTCTCTCTCTCTCTCTCTCTCTCTCTCTCTCTCTCTCTCTTTTACCCATTCTTTTCCCCAACTTTTATCCTGTACTGCCACTTTTCCTCTCTTTTGAAAAATAATAATAGCGCCACGCCAATACTTCCTGTTCTTCTCTTTTGTTCCTTTGTATTTCCTCTCTTTCTTCCCCTCTGGGTAATTATAGCCCCCCTTTTATTTTTAAACTTCCCTTTCTCTCTCTTTTATCTCTCTCTGTCCTTTGGTTCTCATATTTATTTCTCTTGCTTATTCAAGGAACTTTATTTTTATGTTATGTTATATCTCACGATTATTGATGGTGCGTCAAATATTTTCTTTTTTTCTATTTGTTTTTTATATTCCTCTTTTTCACTGCATTTATCAGTTATTTCCTGGTTATTTGACATTTATCAATTATTTTCTTCAATTCCGTTTCCAATACCTTTTCCTGTCAACCTACAGAAACAGTAAATATATATATTTTTTTTTTAATTTATAAAAAGAAATTTGCCCTCATTGCTCATAATTAGATTAATTCAAAGAATTTGGAAAATGATTTTAATATAAATGAATATGTATTACTGTTTCATTACATTTAAAACTGGCTGACTGTAAATTTTATAGACAAAATCATTTCAGAATTATACCTACAGTTTATTTATTCCTTGTATGTATGTATGTGTGTATGTGTGTATGTATGTATGTATGTATGTATGTATGTATGTATGTATGTATGTATGTATAAGTTATACAATGACAAAATATATGCTTAAATCTCTCTCTCTCTCTCTCTCTCTCTCGAATCTCAAACACTCTCAAAAGTTTTCACAACACTTCTCTCTCTCTCTCTCTCTCTCTCTCTCTCTCTCTCTCTGAATCTCAGGCAACACTTGCTGCAGCTAAGTAAGTTACAAAAGTTTTCACACACTCTCTCTCTCTCTCTCTCTCTCTCTCTCTCTCTCTCTCTCTCTCTCTCTCTCTCTCTCTCTCTCTCTCAACATTGAGCAACACTTATACACCTAAAAAATCATAAAAATTTTATTTAATTATAAAACAACCAAAAAGGCTCTCTCTCTCTCTCTCTCTCTCTCTCTCTCTCTCTCTCTCTCTCTCTCTCTCTCTCTCTCTCTCCTCTAAACATTAGGCAATACTTTTTACACAATACTAATAAAATCATAAATATTTAAAAATATTTCATCATAAAACCACCAAAAACGGATCTCTCTCTCTCTCTCTCTCTCTCTCTCTCTCTCTCTCTCTCTCTCTCTCTCTCTCTCTCTCTCTCTCTCTCTCTCTCTCTCAACTTTTACCTCACCTAAAAACCCAGAATAAAAAAGTATTATTTAATCATAAAACCACTAAAAAGGTCTCTCTCTCTCTCTCTCTCTCTCTCTCTCTCTCTCTCTCTCTCTCTCTCTCTCTCAAAACTTTCACCACCCCTAAAAAATCAAAACAAAAATAAAAAAAAAACTAATACATTACAAAACCACCAAAAAGGGTCCCATATCCCAAACCCCTCGTAGTTGGAATTACACAAGAACAAACGCCCCGTTTTTAAACCATTACGCTCGTGGGGCAATAAAGCCTAAATCCAGCAAAATTACTGTAATGCATTACACCCACCAGGCCAATACATTAGGAGTAAACTACTCCAGGACAACAGATGGAACATAATTCAGCCTTGTTGACTGTATATATCAAGGGGGAGTTAATGTTCGCCCTTTTTTGGGGGGGGTTTAGTTTTAAATGAGGAAAGTTCTCCCGTTGTAGTAGTAAGTGTTGTTTTATGAATGGGGAGGTCAGGGAGGGTGTGTGTGCTTTTTTTTTATGAATGAGTGTGACGTCACTGGCTACTATAGAGTAAACAAAGAGTTGCCAAATTATCAATTAAAATAAAGAATTGGTTAAAAGGAAATTAAAAGAATGAATTAATTCAGAGAGATGATTAGAAAATAAACAAAATGGTATTAAATATGATAGAAAATGATATAGAAGTAATATTTCCAGAAAAATAAAAAAGTTAATCATATATATTATTATTATT
>NC_089773.1:14236772-14251772 GCF_040412425.1 Macrobrachium rosenbergii
CTTCCAACCTCTTTTTTTACCTCCACGCAACCAATCACCCTCCATCACGCTCACAATGTTTACATATGAAGTCACGAAGCAAAACAAAAATGAAACATGCACTCAGGTACGATAGCTTCATCGCCACATAAAACCTGCCGAATAAATTAAGTGGTATTTTCCAATCAGACTTTACCTACGGCCACATTTCTCTCGGCTAACAATGTTTACGCTTCTTCCCATCGACGTAAATAATGTGCTTGCAGTCATGCGTCAATATTGACGCCTCTGCAGTCGTATAAAGTCAGTGAATTAAGGCGAATATTGAAGAGACTTTTGACTTTTTCGTGGGAGATATGTTTTGACGTGTCGTTATATCTCTCTTACGTGACATTGTTTACAATTGTCGCCAGGGAAAAATGAATGAGTTTTGTTATGTACATTATATATGAGAACATCATTCCTGCATATAACAATGAATAAAATATCTGCCTTTTAAAATATTCGCATGTTGTATTCGCTAACATGGAAAAACATGTAATGTTTACAATGCTGTCATGAAAACAAATGATGAATGATTCTCCATACCTTTCAGCTATGAAACACTTTCCCAGCCGTCAGGGCCGTGAAATGACGAATTAGAGCAGACCCATTTGCTTTCGCGTGTCCAAAATGCATTCGTCGTAATATTTGCGTGAGTGTCGCAACTTCAACAAAGACCACTTTTTAATTGCGTTGTAATCGCGTCTCCGTAAATAACACGTTGGGTTTAACCCTGTCTACCTTTGGACTCGCTTGTGTCAAGATGGGTTTGAGAATGATTGTGTGTGTTTGACAATTTGTGTGTGCGTGTGTGTGTGTGTGTGTGTGTGTGTGTGTGTTTGATTCTAATGTAGATTCTTGTTATTTTATACGTAGATTATCAAAATGATGCTCCAACCGAGCTATAAAAAGCTAAATATTTCAAGGTTTGAAAAATTTAGGACTTAAATTTTTTTAAATATTAAATCTTATTTAGAAATTCCCCTGAACCTAAATATTAAACAGTAAATTCCTGGAATAAGATGTTAAGATTTTTCTGGTATAGTATCGTGATAAATTTGCCCTAATAACGTCAGTTATAGAGCCATATTTTTTTAGTCAATATAGGTGGTTTAGACAGATAATAATAATAATAATAATAATAATAATAATAATAATAATAATAATAATAATAATAATAATAATAATAATAATAATAACACATTTTGATTACAGATCATAAACTGATTCCCAAACATTCCCATTCCATATTCTATTCCCAGTCAAAGTCTAATTTCCACCATCACTTTCAGAAACATTTTTATTTATATTTTCCCTGAAAACAAAAACAAAATAAAAAGAACGATAATTTTCGTCTCATCAAAGACGAATCTAATCGAGCCACAATGAAGAGTTCTCGTACAGCAGGCACCGCTGATGGTGTTTCTTTCGATGTGAACCGTTTAGATAATTCTTTTTCCTCTCCGATTCGATCACTTTTGTGACCTATAAAGCTCCGGGGTTGACCTGTGACCTTTTGCAAATGATCCAGGTCAATACGACTGAGTCAGCTATTCCGAGAGTAATGATGTTTTATTGGTATTTATAATTTTAAGTTTTAATAAGCTGACGACATCCGCTTGAAATAGTCGGCCATTTATGGTAGCAAGTGGTTGGTGTGAATTATACATAGATGGATAATTATATAACTATGTATCTTATGTACGATCGAGCTTATTATATATCAAAGATTATTCTTAGCAATTTCTCCTTAAATTAAGATCTATTACAAACTTCCTTTCATAATTGTGACCTCATGAATCCATTCATTTTCTTCATTCAACTAAAATTTTATTCTGCTCAAAATTGTATTACATTTTTATTGATAGAATTATTCCCACTTCAGAGTTCTGGTGAAGTTCATTATTGAAGAATTATCTGACTATATCATTGAATTTGATTGCATTATTTATTATATTAGTTTCCACAAATTCCAGTTTCTTTTCGTATTCATTGCATTGCATTTATGAAGTTTTAATACGAGTTTTGTATTCATTTGATTATGCGAAATGTATTACATATATATACAGTATATATATATATATATATATATATATATATATATATATATATATATATATATATATATATATATATACATAAACCCCAAACTAAATTAAAGATATATTTCTAATCTACAAAAAAAACTCCCTGTAGTTTTTCGAAGTCTGTAGAATGCTTCTTCTCATTCCTACATGAACCAGCCACTTTTTATACAAGCCATCTTCATCAAGGAAGCTTCCTAAATCATCATCTTTCTTCTCATCATCATCCTCATCATCTCATAATCTATTATTCCCTCGTGTTACAAAGGAAAAGCTGCCTTGGGCCTCCCTTCCAAAAGGGTCAATGTTGAATGAACTGGTACACGTCAATATTTGACTAGATAAGTCAATGAATTTTTAATCAGAAGGAAACCTAGATGTTGTCTACTCTGTCCTTTTGTAAAAATGAAAAATAAAACAGTTTTTCTAGATGAAAATGTTTGTGAATAATTAATCTTAGATGTCTGTGACTAGATGATGAGGTAGAATCACAAATGTTTGTGCACTAGTGTTTGTTATCTATAATGAATTCGTGGTATCAAGTGATTTTTTTTTTCTTGTAAATTGAAGTTTTTCTGATTGATTTTATTCAAATTTCTTCTAACATTTTAAACAGGCAGTTCATAATAGTTTGTGTACATTTTTTTTGGTTGTTTTTCATAACTGTAAAAGATAATTGATGTTTTCAATAACTGTATCTACAGGCTTTCCTCTCAGTATTGAAGGGTTCCATGTTGAATTTGTTTTACAGAAGTCTGTAACATTACTCTGTAAGATCACAAATGTCTGTGTAATTCTGTTTTGTTGTGTACTGTAACTCACTCTCTCTCTCTCTCTCTCTCTCTCTCTCTCTCTCCCCCTATATATATGTACATGTATATGAGAATTTCCTATTCAATGTGATTATTTGCTAATATCTTTATTCTGAAGCCTTTTAATATATTACCCAGTAATATCACAAACTTATGTTCCTGATTTTGATAATTAGCTATAATTCTGCAGTTATGTTTAATTAATTACACACTGAATTATTTTTTTGAGATCTGACTCAAAAACAGAAACATAAAAATTATGTCAAGAGACCAAAAAACCTAATTATTTGATAAACAATTATCCAAACTGACAAAGCCACAATTAAAGAAAAATAAAAACCATCTATTAAAAGAACAAAAACATTTAGAAGCATTCAGAAACCCAACCACCCAAGCACCAGAAACTCAATGCAAGCATAACAAAGGCACTTTAGGAAAATAAGAAAAGAATTCAATTCCTTTGTATATCAAAAAGAATGTCTTTGGAAATTTTTCTCTTTGCGTGAGTTCATTCCCAGGGAATTGTCGGTTGGGGAATTTACAACCCCATTACGAGTATTCTTTACCTATCACGCTGGGGAGAGAGAGAGAGAGAGAGAGAGAGAGAGAGAGAGAGAGAGAGAGAGAGAGAGAGAGAGAGAGAGAGAGAGAGAACATTTCCACGTATCGCCTATATCCTAAACACCTGCTTTTTTCTCACGCTTCGAAATACCCCAAGGAGTTGGGGTTCCTAGTTCTAAGGGATGGGGGTATAGCCCCTAAGGGCTGTAACCCCCTAAGGGCTGCCCTCAGAGAACCTTGAAATCCTTCATAAGGGACGATTTCGAGTCCTTAAGATGCTGGGAAAGAAATAGTTTCAAATCCTCAACTTCTGTATCTCCTGATTTAGTTCCTAGATTTCTAGATTTCTAGATTCCTAGATCTCTCTCTGAGTTTCCTATTCCTGTTTTCTGTCGTCTTCTAGATTTTTACGTCTTCCTGTTTATTTCTTCTTTCTTTATTCTTTACATTGCCTTATCGCATTCTTTTGTTCTTCATTTCATGGATTAAATAATTTTTCTATCATTCTGATTAATCTCTGTTTTAATTCGCCCTTTCGTAATTGCTTTCATTTTTAATAAACGTCTGAAAATTATTGTATGCTGTTATTTATTCTTATTATTCTTTTTTTATTATTCCTCTTATTATTTTTTATTATTCTAGGTCAGTCAAGTCCTCAGTTTTCTCTACACTATTTTCATTTTTATATTTGTTATGAATTTAAGGTCTTGTGTTGTTCAAAATAGGTTATATATATATATATATATATATATATATATATATATATATATATATATATATATATATATAATAGATATATATATATATATATATATATATATATATATATATATATATATATATATATATATATACATACATATACATATATATATATATATATATATATATATATAATATATATTGAAAAGAAATGGACTAATTGTAACATATTTCCATAATAATAATAATAATAATAATAATAATAATAATAATAATAATAATAATAATAATAATAATAATAATAATAATAATAATAATAATAACAATTCTATTCAACACACTATTGAAAACAGACTATTAAATCTAATAATAATAGTCTTTCCAACTGAACAAACATAGACCAACAATAGTCACTTTCATAACAAACAAAAAAAGTAAATAAACAAAAAAACAAGTAAAAATAAATTGGACCATTTCCCAACCCATACAATAAGTCCAAACGAATTGGGTGGGCCAATTCCCAGACCGGTAAGCCCAAATTCCAAATGGAGATTCCTAATTGGAGTAAATAAAAGCTTTTGGGAATATTTCCTCTTATAAGCTCATTCCATATTCATGGGATTCCGCCATCAATCTGCTCAATGGTGATTTTGGGAAACTGGTTCTGTTCTGTCCGAAAACGAACGATTGTTTTTTTTTTTGGGGGGGGTGGAATTAGAGAAAAAGAGATGCAATTCGATCAAATGGGATATTGAATGATGCAGATTTTTTAAAAATTATTATTATTATTATTATTATTATTATTATTATTATTATTATTATTATTATTATTATTATTATTATTATTATAATGCATTTCCTCTCTCTCTCTCTCTCTCTCTCTCTCTCTCTCTCTCTCTCTCTCTCTCTCTCTCTCTCTCTTCTATACAAATTGTGAATACATATTTATACATATAAAAATATATATCCAATATATATGTATATGTATATATATATATGTATAATGTATATATATATAAATATATATTATATATATGTATATATATATATATATAAAAATATATATATATAAGACAAAGCAAAACAGGAACAGGGAGCCAAAAATTCTAGAAATTAACTAAAAAATGCAGAAAGAAAGGATTTGAAACATTTTATTTCCCAGCCCCTTCAGACCTAGAAATAGTCCCCTATATCAAATTTCTCAAGGTTCTCTAAGGGCAGCCCTCAAGGGCCTACAGACCTTAGTGGGGGTATATCCTTATCCCTTAGGACAAGGGTATTGAAGAATGACTACCCTACCCCCACCCTTAAACTCACCATGCCAATCGTACCCACCCCCTACCCCCTGCTATCTCGAAGCGTGAGAAAAAAACAGGTGCTAAGGATATAAGCGATACCTGGAGATGGTCTTTCCTCTCTCTCTCTCTCTCTCTCTCTCTCTCTCTCTCTCTCTCTCTCTCTCTCTCTCTCCTTTTTTTTAGTTTATCTCTCCTTTTATGAGTCTATTACTGTCTAACCCATTCTCTGTTAGGTGTATATTTAAACTAGTTTTTATCTCTCTCTCTCTCTCTCTCTCTCTCTCTCTCTCTCTCTCTCTCTCTCTCTCTCTCTCTCTCTCTCTGCTTTTTTTAGTTTATCTCTCCTTATATCGGTATCTATTACTGTCACTCATTCTGTATATTTAAACATTTTTACCTCTCTCTCTCTCTCTCTCTCTCTCTCTCTCTCTCTCTCTCTCTCTCTCTCTCTCTTTATCTCTCTATCTATCTATTACCGTCACTCATTCTGTATTTTAAACATTTTTACCTCTCTCTCTCTCTCTCTCTCTCTCTCTCTCTCTCTCTCTCTCTCTCTCTCTCTCTCTTCCAGCGTGATAGGTAAAGAATACTCGTAATAGGGTTGTAAATTCCCCACCCGACAATTCCCTGGGAATGAACTCTAGCAAAGAGAAACATTTCCAAAACATTCTTTTTGATACACAAAGGAATTGAATTCATTTCTTATTTTCCTAAAGTGCCTTTGTTATGCTTGCATTGAGTTTCTTGTGCTTGGGTGGTTGGGTTTCTGAATGCTTCTAAATGTTCTTGTTCTTTTAATAGATGGTTTTTTATCATTCTTTAATTGTGGCTTTGTCAGTTTGGATAATTGTTTATCTAATAATTAGGTTTTTTGGTCTCAATGTAATTTTTACTTTTTCGTTTTTGACTCAGATCCCCCCAAAAATAATTCAGTATAAAATTGATTAAACATAACTTCAGAATTATAGCTAATTTCAAAATCAGAAACATATGTTTGTGATATTACTGGTTAATATATATTAAAAGGCTTCAGAATAAAGATATTAATTACATTAAATAAAATTACACTGAATATATAAATTATTATATATATACACATACATATATATATATATATATATATATATATATATATATATATATATATATATATATATATATATATATATATATATATATATATATATATATATATATATAGAGAGAGAGAGAGAGAGAGAGAGAGAGAGAGAGTTACAGTACACAGTAAAAAAAAACAGAATTACACAGACATTTGTGATCTTACAGAGTAATATTACAGACTTCTGTAAAACAAATTCACCATGGAACCCTTCAATACAGAGAGGAAAGCCTGTAGATACAGTTACTGAAAACATCAATTATCTTTTAAAGTTATGAAAAACAACAAAAAAAATGATAAACAACAATTATGCACTAGCTGTTCAAAATATTGAAGCAACTTTGATAATAAAATCAATCAGAAAAACTTCAATTTGTAAAAAAAAAAATCACTTGATACCACGAATTCATTATACATAACAAACACCAGTGCACAAACATTTGTGATTCTACCTCATCGTCTAGTCACAGACATCGAAGATTAATTATTCACAAACATTTCTATCTAGAAAAACAGTTTTATTTTTCATTTTTACAAAAGGACAGAGTAGACAACATCTAGGTTTTCTTCTGATTAAAAATTCATTGACTTGTCTAGTCAAATATTGACGTGTACCAGTTCATTCAACATTAGCCCTTTTGGAAGGGAGGCCCGAGGTAGCTTTTCCTTTGTAACACGAGGGAATAATAGATTATGAGATGATGAGGATGATGATGAGGAAGATGATGAGAAGAAAGATGATGATTTAGGAAGCTTCCTTGATGAAGATTGATAGTATAAAAAGTGGCTGGTTTATTTAAGATCGAAAATAAGCATTCTACAGACTTCAAAGAACTACAGGGAGTTTTTTTTGTAGGTTAGAAATATATCTTTAATTAGTTTGGGGTTTATGTATATATATATATATATATATATATATATATATATATATATATATATATATATATATATATATATATATATATAGATAATCAAATGAATATAAAACTCGTATTAAAACTTCACAAATACAATACAATGAATACCAAAAGAAACTGGAATTTGTAGAAACTAATATAATAAATAATTCAGTCAAATTCAATGATATAGTCAGATAATTCTTCAATAATGAACTCCACCAGAACTCTGAAGTGAGAATAATTTCTATCAATAAAAATGAAGTACAATTTTCAGCAAAATAAATTTTTGGTTGAATGAAAAACAATGGATGAATTCATGAGGTCACAAGTGTGAAAAGGATACATAATAAACTCGACCATACATAAGATACATAGTTATATAATTATCTATGTATAATTCACACCAACCACTTGCTACCATAAATGGCCGACTATTTCAAGCGGATGTCGTCAGCTTATTAAAACTCATAAATATAAATACCAGTAAAACATCATTACTCTCGGAATAGCTGACTCAGTCGTATTGACCTGGATCATTTGCAAAAGGTCAAAGGTCAATCCCGGAGCTTTATAGGTCACAAAAGTGATCGAATCGGAGAGGAAAAAGAATTATCTAAACGGTTCACATCGAAAGAAACACCATCAGCGTTGCCTGATGTACGAGAACTCTTCATTGTGGCTCGATTAGATTCATCTTTGATGAGACGAAAATTATCGTTCTTTTTTGTTTTCGGGGAAAATATATATAAAAATGTTTCTTAAAGTGATGGTGGAAATTAGACTTTGACTGGGAATAGAATTTGGAATGGGAATATTTGGGAATCGGTTTATGATCTGTGAACAATATGTATTATTAATATTATTATTATTGTTATTGCTCTTGAAGCATTAGTTCCAGAAAGGTTATTTTAGATACAATGTAAAAGAAAAACTATTATTATTATTATTATTATTATTATTATTATTATTATTATTATTATTATTATTATTATTATTATTATTATTATTATTATCTGTTTAAACCACCCATATTGACTTAACAAATAAGGCTCTATAACTAACGTATTAGAACAAATTTATCACGATACTATACCAGAGAAATCTTAATATCTTATTCCAGGAATTTACTGTTGAATATTTAGGTTCAAGGGAATTACAACATAAAACTTAACATTGAAAAAAAATTGTAAGTCCTAAATATTTGAATTTAGCTACTTGGAAATATTTAACATTTTATAGCTTGACTGTAGCTTCATTTTAATAATCAATGTATCAATAAAAAAACAAGAATATACATTGAATTTAAACACGCACACAAAGAAATTGTCAAACACACACAATCACTCTCAAACCCGTCTTGACTTAAACGAGTCCAAAGGTTGGCAGGATTAAACATATGTGTTATTTACAGAGACATGGTTACGACGCAACAAAAAATGGCCTTTGTTCAAGTTGCGACACTCACGCAAATAATACGACGAATGGCTTTTGGACATGCGAAAGCAAATGGGTCTGCTCTAATTCGTCATTTCACGGCCCTGACGGCTGGGAAAGCGTTTCGTAGCTAAAAGATATGACGGATAATTCATCATTTGTTTTCATGACGGCATTGTAAACATTGCATGTTTTTCCACATTAGCGAATATGAAGTGAATTTTTTAAAGGCCACATATTTTATTCATTGTTACAAGCAGGAATGATGTTCTCATATATAATGTATAAAACGAAACTCATTCATTTTTCTCCTGGCGACAATTGTAAGCAATGTCACGTTAGAGAAATATAACGACACGTCAAAACATATCTCCCACGAAAAAGTCAAAAGTCTCTTCAATATTCGCCTTAATTCACTGACTTTATACGACTGCAGAGGCGTCAATATTGACGCATGACTGCAAGCACATTATTTACGTCGATGGGAAGAAGCGTAAACATTGTTAGCCGAGGGAAATGTGGCCGTAGGTAAAGTCTGATTGGAAAATACCACTTAATTTATTCGACAGGTTTTATGTGGCGATGAAGCTATCGTACCTGAGTGCATGTTTCATTTTTGTTTTGCTTCGTGACGTCATATGCAAACATTGTCAGCGTGATGGAGGGTGATTGGTTACGTCGAGGTAAAAAAAGAGAGAAAAAAAGAGAAAAAAGATGAAAAAAGAGGAAAAGGAAGGGAATTATTAAAGAATCAGGGAATAGATGTTACTGATAATTAGTTAAAAGTATTCATGAAATGTATCATACCTAGCTTAAGAATTATGAATACGTGTGTTATTTATATCGTTTCTGTGTGTGTATACATATATATACACTATATACATATGATATTTTATCATAGAATAAGACGATAATGCACCACAAAGCGAATATGATCTTGCATGGAAACGTATCAAAATTCAAACCACCTCCAAAAACACAATCTAAGATTACATTACTGTGGTCCACTCAGCATTCTCTGAGAGAGAGAGAGAGAGAGAGAGAGAGAGAGAGAGAGAGAGAGAGAGAGAGAGAGAGAGAGAGAGAGAGAGAGGTGTCTCTATAGACCAGCCAGAGGGGGAAAGATACTACCCTTTATTTTACTCCTAAGTCCGATTTGCATTTAAATAGTTTTTTCCTTATGGAGACCACAGATGGAACAGTGGGGAATGGAAGGTTTGTGAGTGAGTTATATATGCATATATATAGTGAGAGAGAGAGAGAGAGAGAGAGAGAGAGAGAGAGAGAGAGAGAGAGAGAGAGAGAGAGAGCTTTTAACGTCAATGGTGATTTTGTAAAATGGGGAAAAGTTTTAGAGAGAGAGAGAGAGAGAGAGAGAGAGAGAGAGAGAGAGAGAGAGAGAGAGAGAGAGAGAGAGAGAGAGCTTTAACGTCAATGGGTGATTTTGTAAAAGGGGGAAAGTTAAAGAGGGGAAAGAGTTAGAGAGAGAGAGAGAGAGAGAGAGAGAGAGAGAGAGAGAGAGAGAGAGAGAGAGAGAGAGAGAGAGAGAGACAGGTGTTTGAATGTGGTTATGTTTTGTAACTATTCTCATCTATCTATCTATCTATCTATCTATCTATCTATCTATCTATCTATCTATCTATCAACGAATAACAAAAAAGATGAATATTAAAAACATTAAAAAATATTACAGCAACAAATTCCCGAAAACATCACTTCAAAGAATATCTACAAAACAGGAATCTATTACCAAACCAGAATATCACAGACGTTTCTCCCCATGTATTCCAAAATCATCACGTTGCCTTGGAATGGCCGTTCCTCTTCCCTCCCCCTTCTCTCTCTCTCCCTTCCCCTCCCTCTGTCCCCCTTCCCTCCCGGGCCTGGAACGTTCCAGCAAATTCCCGGTACATTCCAAACAGGTTCCATGACCCGGAAGAAATCGGGTGTTGTCATGGCAAAAGCTTCGTTCAGACTGTCCGGTGTTCGGACGACAGTCCCTTGTTTTTATTCTCTCTCTCTCTCTCTCTCTCTCTCTCTCTCTCTCTCTCTCTCTCTCTCTCTCTCTCGTGAATCGTAGTAATTTCTGTCCTTTTTTGGCCATTTTGGGGGGGGGGGATTTTGAATAGTCTGTTTATTTACTTTTTCCTGTTCTCTCTGAGTTTATTTTTTTTATATTTGCCATAATTGTTCATGAATTTTTTGTCTTAATCTCTGAGGGCTGACTTGTCTTATTTCCAGGTTTTATTTGATGAAAATAATAATAATAATAATAATAATAATAATAATAATAATAATAATAATAATAATAATAATAATAATAATAATAATAATAATAATAATAATAATAATAATAATTAAAAAAGTACTCATGAGTCCTAAAATGGAGAAACAAATCCACACTTATGTATGTGAACATATCTTTAAAAATAAAATTGCACAGTTTTATCTTTAAATATATGTACATATACATAACAGTGGATTTGTTTCTCCAATATAATAATAATAATAATAATAATAATAATAATAATAATAATAATAATAATAATAATAATAATAATAATAATAATAATAATAATAATAATGCCATTGAACACAGTGGCTCTATAAAGCAATATAATCTGTTTCCTGGGAATTGTGATTTGTTTACAGATAGATAATTATTCCTGTAAGTTGTACATTCCACAGTCTGGGGTGGTGGACTACGGGTCACAATAAGGCCAAAAATTAATTTTAGACACTCCTTCCAACATTATTAGATACCTTCTAGAGCCTCCCTTTGAGGAAACTGGTTCACAATCAGACCAAAAATAATCAGAAACGTCTCCCAACATTATATCTACCTCCCAGAGCTTTACTTTGAGGACAAAGGGTCACAATAAGACCAAAAAACCTCCAAATAAATAGCCCAGGACCCACAAAAGTTAATGATACGTGACCTACCTTTTCAAGTGACTCGTAAGACAGTAGGGTCAGTTTGCCAAAGAATCTGGATATAAAGTTTCCTGGCGTCATAAGATATGATATGAGAATTTCATGGGTTTTTTTTCAGCCCATATCTTACAGTTTATGGAAAGAGATATGGAAAAACTTTGTGAAGAAATTTAATTGTTGGTTTCTTTACTTAATAATAATAATAATAATAATAATAATAATAATAATAATAATAATAATAATAATAATAATAATAATAATAATAATAATAATATTTTTTTAGCTCATGTCTTGCAGTTTAAGGGAGATATGAGAAAAATTTGTAAACAGAGATATTATTATTATTATTATTATTATTATTATTATTATTATTATTATTATTATTATTATTATTATTATTATTATTATTATTATTATATATAGAAATTGATTATAATTCAAATATTTTTCCGTTAATTAACAAGTGATTTCTGCGTAAATTTTCTGATCAAAATTCAAATATTTTCTTTTTACAAATAAGTAACTGGCAATATAATTTATTTCAATGTCAAGAATATAGATATATTTTTCGCAATAATAATAATAATAATAATAATAATAATAATAATAATAATAATAATAATAATAATAATAATAATAATAATAATAATAAAAACTCTGCTACACAGATTTCAGAAGACAGTTTCTGGCCAGGAAAATCTCTGCACTCCCCAAAATATTATTGGCCCTCCCCTTGTGTAAATTAACCCAGACTGGACGACGTAAATTTGGGGGATTTTTACGAGATCGTTTACATGAGAGAATCTGGCTGCCTCCCCCCCCCCAAAAAAAAATAATAAAAAAACCCCAGGTTGAGTTCTAAACCATTTTGTTTATTACTCCCTGAATCCTCTTCCCAGGGCAAATATTTTCTGCTTCGGGAGGAGTTACGAGTCCTTAGCCCAAAATCACGAGCTGGGCAAAAAAAAAAAAAAAAAAATAAGAGTTAATGTTTTTTATGGATTTTTTTTTTAATGAAGTGTTGTATATTGGTTGTAAAGATTCGTGGGGTAGTTTTGGTTAAGAGGATTCTTCGTTCTCTCTCTCTCTCTCTCTCTCTCTCTCTCTCTCTCTCTCTCTCTCTCTCTCTCTCTCTCTCTCTATATATATATATATATATATATATATATATATATATATATATATATATATATATATATATATATATATATATATTATTCCAATTTAAAAATAATTGAAAAGAACATTTGATACAATATCCGATTAAATATATCTGCCATTTTATAAATTGCTTATATCAGTTTTCTCTCTCTCTCTCTCTCTCTCTCTCTCTCTCTCTCTCTCTCTCTCTCTCTCTCTCTCTCTCCAGCACGTGAATAGTGAGCACGAAGAGTATATAAATATTTGAAATAAGATACATGGGTGAGTATTTGAAAATGGGTGAGCATTTGAAAATGGGTGATAAAAATGGGTGATAATGATAATTAGTGAATGAATGAGTGCCTAAAATGACACAAAACACGTGAGTGAGTATTATAAATGCTAGATAATATTTCTCTGAGTAATAAAAGTGACAAAACACATAATGGGTGAGTATTTAAAACTCTCTCATTCACAGTTTAATGAACGAGTCACTTTTCTGTTTCCAAAGATCCTGTTATTTCTCTCTCTGGGTCGAGGTTTCAAAAGGAGGGGGCGCTGCCCCCACCTCAGTTTACGCTTCACTTAGAGGGGTGAACGGCCCCTCTTCAGGAAAAATGAAAGAAAGGGCGTGACCTCGCCTTAAAATATTTCTTTTTGAATGAATAAAAAGTTGCCGGACTTTGCAGAATTACTCAGTAGGTTCGTGGGATAGTGGACGATTCCACATTGGTGCCTCAGGAAAGAATATAGAAGGGTATGTGTTTGCCTTAAAGGTTTTTCTGCTTTTCTCCTAATTTTTTTTTTTTAAAGACAGGATTATGGTGCCGTAGTTCGTTCACTTCGAGCTGCAACGAACGTAAAATTGTCCTCTTAACTTTAAAACAATCAAGCTTGGTTTCAGTCCTCATAACGTTTTATTTTAATACATATTATTTAACTTTGGACTGAAAACAATTTAGATAGAGATAATAAAAAAACTGTGTTTGGATTAAAAATTGTCTAAGATGACATTTTTACTCTAATACAAAAAAAAAATCTACCCAGAAAATAATTCAAAACCTTGTCACTTAACACTTATTTATGACTATTTACAAGAAACAAAGTCTTTTTAAAAAAAATTCTTACTTTCCTTTTTTGTAATTTTACCCTTCCTATATTATTCTTCCTTTCTTTTTTGCCTTTCCTTTTTTCCTTTCTTTTTTATTTCTTTCTTCCCGGCGAGACGAATTCCTGTCCCAACTTCATTCGTCTTTTGATGGGCCATAATTTTCCATAAAAAAAAACTCAGCCCACCAAACTTTTCCAAGAGACTTTATAACTCTTAGTCGCCCAGCAGGAAGAAGAAGAAGAAGAAGAAGAAGAAGAAGAAGAAGAAGAAGAAGAAGAAGAAGAAGAAGAAGAAGAAGAAGAAGAAGAAGAAGAAGAAGAAGCAGCAGCAAGGGCAATGTTTTATTTAGCTTTTTTTTTTTATCTAAAATGAACATTTTTGTGGGGGGATACTGAACCTGATTGAATTAACTATACTTGTTTTTTTTTTAACATTTTACGATGGTAGTTGATGAGGAAAAATTACAGTAACTTAAGGGATTTTTTATATATAGATGATGAGATCATTTAACATTTCTCTCTCTCTCTCTCTCTCTCTCTCTCTCTCTCTCTCTCTCTCTCTCTCTCTCTGTATATCTACACAGAATGTGTATTATTATTTCACGTATATTTTTGTATGTTCCTGAACATAATTTGAAGCAACAATTTAAATAAACCTGTCACCTTCCTTATCAGCAATGTTAAATTTCAGTAACATGTTAGATTCGCCCCGTCTTCCAACTCCCAGACACGAAAAAAATCATAAAAAAACAACTTGAGAGAAGGGTTCTTATGAAAATTAGTCACTGTATGAAAAATTATGTTTGTCGCTTGGGAAAAAATCTACTCGATTTTAAATCAGAGCAGTGATTCTTAAAGTTGGGGGGGCAGGGCAGAAGTTTCTAA
>NC_089773.1:14256772-14264272 GCF_040412425.1 Macrobrachium rosenbergii
TCTCTCTCTCTCTCTCTCTCTCTCTCTCTCTCTCTCTCTCAAATAAATAAGTAGTTTGCAAGCACATGCATGTTCTGAAGGATTCTCTCTCTCTCTCTCTCTCTCTCTCTCTCTCTCTCTCTCTCTCTCTCTCTCTCTCTCTCTCTTCGTGATGAATAAATCATCTTGCATTCAGCAACTCTCTCTCAAGGGCATTCATCATCTTTCTTTCTGAGGAGGAAATTCCTTCTCCTTCTTTCCTCAGTGAAGTAAAAATAAAATGAATATTTCATGAAATACGGATTTTTTTCTGTAACGCCTCAGAAAAAAAAGGGTTTATTTTCTTATTTTTATTTTTATTTGGCGACTCAAACTGCAGATTTATATGTAAGGAAGTTGTGTACGAACTTGCTGATGTAGGTGAAGGGTTGAAATTGGATTTCCAGAGGGGGGGTTGGTTTATATATATATATATATATATATATATATATATATATATATATATATATATATATATATATATATATATATATATATATATATATATATATATATATATATATATATATATATATATATATAGAGAGAGAGAGAGAGAGAGAGAGAGAGAGAGAGAGAGAGAGAGACAGCTCTTACTGAAGCTTCAGTAAAAAAGATGGGTAAATAAATAGATATTTAGACATACCTGACCCACATAAATTCTGAATCCAGAAAAAAAATATCATAAAAATCTTTACTCGAAAGCATGCAAGCATCTGCAAGCATCATCATAAATAAAGATATGAGAGAGAGAGAGAGAGAGAGAGAGAGAGAGAGAGAGAGAGAGAGAGAAACAGCATCCCTCACACAAGAGATGAATACATCATCTTGTTCTCAACAAGATCTACTTCATCCCAGAGACTGCAGCATCCAGTGAATTTATTTATTTTTATTTTTATTTTTACGTCAAAAAAAGGAATGTTTTTAACTTTTTATTTTTTCTGCCACAAAAAAAATGTGCAACGAGAAAAGAAGCCTTAAACATTTCCATTCGAAAACCACGGAATAGATTTATATTTCGAAAAAGGTGGATAAAAATTTTTTTTTTCTTTTTATTTTGACCTATGTGACATTTTTGTGATTGGGTTTCCATGGTGTTCTTTCTCTCTCTCTCTCTCTCTCTCTCTCTCTCTCTCTCTCTCTCTCTCTCTCTCTCTATCTATATATATATATATATATATATATATATATATATATATATATATATATAGAGAGAGAGAGAGAGAGAGAGAGAGAGAGAGAGTTATCCAATCTCAAAAGCGCCACGTAGGTAAAAAGAAATTTTATTCAACTTTTATGAAATACATACCTATCTATTTATCCATCTATCTATCTGTTAATTAATTTATCTATCTATCTATCTATATCTATACATACATACATATATATATATATATATATATATATATATATATATATATATATATATATATATATATATATATATATATATATATATATATATATATATATATATACCCTCTGCACTCTCCCAATAAAATTTCATTGTTACATTTTTTTTTTTTTACAAATCTGATGTTTATTTTTTCACATAAAAAAAAACTTGACCTACATCTTGCTGTTAACTTTTGTAAACGTTCCACCATTGATGTGATATTTTGCATTTTTATTTTATATTTATTCTTTTTACACATTTTTCCAGTTCGACTTAACATTGTGACATCGTTTGAACGGTTCAAACCAAACCTTTTTGATAACAAGAGAGAAAAAGAGGGTAGTTTTATGTTGCCTCTTTTTCCAGCCTGGAAAGAGACGAACGATATTTTTGCCTTGTTAGTTTCACGGTTGGTGTTTGTTCTTTCCGGCTGGTTTGTGGTTTGTGGTTTGTGGTGGAGGGTTTGTTTTTTGCAGGGGCAAGTTCTTTGGAACTGTTAGAGGAAAGTATAATATTGGTTATACATTGAAGATGTGAAACCAATAATATATATATATATATATATATATATATATATATATATATATATATATATATATATATATATATATATATATATATTATATATATACAATATACATATATACATATATACATATACATACATACATACACAACTAAAAAAATACGTTAACCATACACATTACAAACGGTAGATCAAGAGATAAAGCTGTCTAGAGAGAGAGAGAGAGAGAGAGAGAGAGAGAGAGAGAGAGAGAGAGAGAGAGAGAGAGAGAGAGAGAGAGAGAACCCATCAGAAATGGAATAATTGAAATATTTCTCCACGGATTTTATTTTTAGGAATAAAAAAATATCCTACTTTAAAAAAATAGAACTAGGAATATCTTTGTTATTTTTAAATTCTTAAATAATAATTAAATTCGTCCAATTTTATTTTCGTGAACAGAAACACTGTACAAAAAATCATGGCCAGGCCTAATTTTTAAAATACATTCATGAAAATAGAACTGGACTTTACCAACAAGCTTTACAAAAATTTAACCCTTTTTCAAAAAATTATATTAAAAAATTATGGCAATCTTTTATCTCTTAGATACCTAAACGAAAATATAACTATTTTCAATTTTAAAAATTAAAAAAGAATATATAAAAAAACATCTTGGCCATTCTTCATCTCTGAAATACCTAAACGAATACCAACAAACTTTAAAAAATTAATATATTTAAAATATTATATATTAAAAATCATATATATATTAATATAAATACCTAAATATATTTTAGTATATATATATATATATATATATATATATATATATATATATATATATATATATATATATATATATATATATATAAACATGCCTATATATAGTGAAAAAAACTTGCAGATATTTGTAGTGGAACTCTTGTAGCTATTGTTTTTAATCGTTGGCCTCAAAAAAAAAAGAAATTTTTTTAATTAAACCAAATGTAGAAGTGATTGGCTAATCCCCTTGTGAACGCAGCAGTTTTCAAATCATTCCACGTTGCTGCCTCCGCTTGGAAATTTAATTGATTCCAGTCGGCGACGACGACAAAGGTTTGGAATTGATGGAAGCTGGTCTTTTTCCAAAGGTCGACTGTCCAAATTTCGTTCTGTCGTCGAAATGGATTGAAAATAGGTTCCGGGATGTAGTTGTATACCCTGGGTATACCCTGGGGTGGCGTCTTTGAGTCGGGATCTTTGCCACAGGGGGGTGTAGAACACCTACTGAGAACAGGAAGATGCAGAACACCTTTATAACACACACTGAAAACTGGAAAATGTAGAACACATTAAGAACAGGGATTTGTAGAACAACTACTGACAACAGGAAGATGTTGAACACACACTAAGACCAGCAAGATGTAGAACACTGAGGACAAGATGTAGAACACTGAAGAACAAGATTTAGAACACAGACAAAGAACAGAAAGATGCAGATTACACACTAAGAACAGGACTTTGTAGAACACACTAAAAAACAAAGATGCAGAACAAACCAAGAACAGGAATTTATAGAACACATTCAAAACAGGAAGTAGTTCACACACAGAACAGAAAGATGAAGAACACTAAGAACAGAAACTGAGATCATCTTAGCACAGAAAAAGTCGAGATTCTGAAATTTAAAAAAAAAGAGAAATATAAATCCCAGGTAAGATCCTTAATCACAGAATGTCACAAGTTCTATAAAGGTTCAAAAAAAAAAAAATCCTACAAAGGGTACAAATTCTATCAAAGATACAAGGATGACGTTTGGTTTCTATGGAAACTTTGAGCTTAAATGGCGATCGTGTGTCTTCTAAGGATTTCCTCCAATCCTTTCCTAATCCTATTGGAGATATAGATTAAATCCTCAGTTGAAAATTCTTCACAGAGCCTGGATTACATGACAAGACTGGTGTGGTACAAAGGGGGATTATTCTGGGTACATTATCATATTAATGCAGTTGTTTGATTTCAATATATTTATAGCTGAAGTATTCTCCATAAACCAATCCATTTTTTACCCTACTAATATATTCATATCTTTGTCTATTTGTTATTTTACTCATTTATATTTCTTCTCTTCTAATAACTAATCTCTTCTTTCTGTATTCCCTGTTAATTTCTATAACTTCTTTCAAATGAAAACTGTAATATTCTTTGGAAGCTTCAAGAATTTCAAGTCAGTGGACCCTGTGGTGGGCTTGTTCCATATGAATAGGGGTTCAACTTCTGAATAATAATAATAATAATAATAATAATAATAATAATAATAATAATAATAATAATAATAATAATAATAATAATAATATTATTATTATTATGTCCAAATCTGTTTCAATTTGGAATTTGTTAAAATTAAACCATAATTCATGAGACATTTTTTGGTTTATAATATACTTTAAGTCACTCAGTCAGAAAATTAAATATAAATTTTTTTGACTGATCTTATTATCAGTAACACAAACGTACATACTGTATATATATATATATATATATATATATATATATATATATATATATATATATATATATATATATATATATATATATATATATATATATATCTGAAAAGTTTTTTTCTAATAATTCTTGAAAATCCTCTAAACTTCACATTTCCTCAAAATCTAATTTCAAAATCCATTACTTGTATCCCAAAGAACCGACACGACCTTGACATATTACTGAATGAATCCTGAATTATATTATGCCTTAACAACAAAATCATATTGATATAATAACCCACAACTACACAGAATAACAAACCTGTAAATCAGTCAATATGGTTCCTCACTGCCACGAATTACTAAAACATTCAA
The DNA here is from genome assembly GCF_040412425.1 of Macrobrachium rosenbergii. Lineage (NCBI taxonomy): Eukaryota > Metazoa > Arthropoda > Malacostraca > Decapoda > Palaemonidae > Macrobrachium > Macrobrachium rosenbergii. Next base: position 14,261,538 of record NC_089773.1, read on the forward strand.
AAGGTAAAACTAAAACTTAACCCTTTCGTGAATACAGGAAGCTTAACTACCCTTACAGATAGACCACTCAGGGCCCAAGAACCCTGCAATAAACAGGAGAAGAAGAAGAGGAGTATGAGGCGCCCTTAAACAAGACATTCACGGTACTTTGTGCTCAGAGAGAGGACAATCAGGTTCTCTCAGTAAACCTCTCCGGAGGAAATTGGATTCCTGTCAACTTCTATGGGAGGTAAAATTGCTATTAGGGGAGGCTAATATGGAGTGGAAAGATGTCTGAATGGAGGGGGAGGGGGGTAGGCTAATATGGGGTAGCAGGTAGGGGTTGGCTGGGAAGACTAGGGATGAGAGAGAGACGAAAGGGTATGGGAGATAATTTGATTTGTGATAATCATTAAAGAGGATAAAATTGTATGATATCCCAGGAAAGTTAAAAAAATAATTTATTAATGTCCCCATCAGCAAAGTTAGGAATTTTGTGGGCATGGTCAGTAGCTGGATCGGTGACCAGCCAGCAATGCTGGGTAAGAGTGGGTGGTGAGATATTTAAAAAATGTTTATGGAGTAGGGTGCTGGGCTTGCAGCTTCATCTTTCAAGTTTTTGTGGAATATATTATATATATATATAAATATATATATATATATATATATATATATATATATATATATATATATATATATATATATATATATATATATATATATATAGAGAGAGAGAGAGAGAGAGAGAGAGAGAGAGAGAGATAAATCTTATGAAAGAGATTTTATTATACAAACAGAAAAATTTTTTTATAAAATACTGTATATTATATATATATATATATACATATATATATATATATATATATATATATATATATATATATATCTGTGTGTGTGTAACAGAGATAACGTAAGAAAAACATATATATATATATATATATATATATCTGTGTGTGTGTAACAGAGATAACGTAAGAAAAACATACTGCCCAATTAGACTTTTTAAAAAACATCCCATAACCAGTCACTCACCACTGGCCCCTAACATCTACCATACCTAGGAATTCTCATTCTAATTCACCCATAAAATACAACCCACAAAAGCAACCTCATACAACCTCACAACCCCACAACCAAAATCCTCTTAAGTAGATCAACTTTCTTCCGGGGAAAAAACTCCCCAGGGGGGAGAAGGAAAAAATTACTAAACATTACCAGATCTTGTTAAGTTTCCTCATAACAGAGCCTTTCCACGGAGGGGCTTAAACTAAGGGGAAAAAAAGTGTACCAAGTGGGGAGTTTTTTTTTTGTTGGGAGTTTTTTCTTTGCAATATAATGTTGGAATCTGTCTGATGGGGTTAAGTTTGTTTAGGATCGGATAGTTTTTTTCTTAAGAGAAAACTTGTCTAGGCTCTCAGATTGAAATTTAGAGTTTGATAATGAATAATTTTTTATCAGTAGTTTTTTTTTTACAGAGGAGATGTTTGTATACAGAGTATATTTTTTGAATATATATATATATATATATATATATATATATATATATATATATATATATATATATATATATATATATATAAAGTATGCATTTATTAGTGTCTGACATCAATACATCCATAATGGACGTCACTCCTACTCGTCTGCTAATTCGCAACTTCAAAACATCTCGTAGAAAAGGAACAAATTATTGACACAATCAGACCTTCGGTGACATCTGCTGTCAGCTGAATAATACATCGCCCCAATAAATACATCGTCATGATAAATACATTTCCCTGGAAGCGGCCAAATACATTTGGGTCTCCCGACAATATAATTATTTCGAGGTCTGCCAATGAGACAATGGCTGACGCTCGTCCCAAGCGAATTGAGAAACAATACTAAAGAATGATTGTGTCTGTGTGTGTGTGTCTCTCTCTCTCTCTCTCTCTCTCTCTCTCTCTCTCTCTCTCTACTTTTCCTCTTTCTCACTCTTTCTCTATCTATAATTTTCTCTTTCTCTCTCTCTTTCTCTATCTATAATTCTCTCTTTCTCTTTGTGTGTCTGTCTGTCTGTCTCTCTCTCTCTCTCTCTCTCTCTCTCTCTCTCTCTCTCTCTGTTTTCTGTCTCTCTCTCTCTCTCTCTCTCTCTCTCTCTCTCTCTCTCTCTCTCTCTCTCTCTCTTTCTCCTTTCTCTTTTCTCTCTGTCTGTCTGTCTGTCTCTCTCCCGCTCTCTCTTTCTGTCTGCCTCCCTCTCTCTCTCTCTCTCTCTCTCTCTCTCTCTCTCTCTCTGAGTGCAGATTGCCAACCTGCCTGTCTGTCTTGTCTGTCTGCCTTGACTCATCTCTCTCTCTTTTTGTTTTTAACGTTTTTTTTTTGTCTTTTATTAATGAAAATGATAACGGAACGTTGAATTTCATATTGCTTTTGTTTCGTTTTTGTTTTGCCGTTATTGCAAAACATGGCGGTGAATAGAGACTGCTTCTTATTTTGGGCATTTCAATGCAGGAGATAGTATTGAATAGATTTCTTTGTTGGGCCTGGCTGGGCATTTAAGAATTAAATTTCTATTTTTTTTTTATTGTTGCAGAAAGGTTAACGTGAATTTGAATTTCATTTTGCATACTTTGTTTATTTAATTTGTTTTTTCCGTTATTGCAAAAATTTATGGCGGTGAATTTGAAATTTTTTTATACTTTACATTTTGTATTTAAGTTTATTTTTTGTTATTGCCAAAATACATTTAAGAATTAAATTTCTATTTTTTTTTATTGTTG
>NC_089773.1:14271772-14294272 GCF_040412425.1 Macrobrachium rosenbergii
TAGGGTTTGAAATATAATACTATTTGAAAAAATATCGCTTTAAATCAGTCTTTTGGTCTGAATAATTCTTTTTATATATATATATATATATATATATTATATATATATATATATATATATATATATATATATATATATATATATATATATATATATATATATATATAAACAGCTGCAAGTATACAATGAACAAAACATTAAAAAATAATTTTATAAAAATCATTAAACAAACAGACAAAATTACCCAAGAACCCTTGACTTTAAAAAATTGCAAATAAACAAACAAATAAATAAAAATGAATACCTAAAAAAAAACAAAGACGCAAAATTACGCTGAAAAAACAAAAGATTAAAATATCAATTCACACTGACCAAAAACCCATCAAAATAAAATATGGAGGTGTTTATAGTTTCCCTCCAAAAACCGATGACCTGAACGACACCAAACTTTGATTCCAGGAATTTGTTTTGGAACGTTCCAGGAATGTTCTGGAACGTTCCAGGCCATTCCAGTGGAACCCTGACCGTTCGGGGATAATTAGCAAGCATGGGAAAACCATTTGGAGTATGGAGAAGCAATATTTGTAGAGGTATATTTGCAATATCTTTCCATTTTTTATTAATATTTTCTTGAATATTTTTTTTTATTTCACACTTCTTTTAAGGTTATTTAATTTCGTATATTTGAAGGATTTCTTATTAATGAAAAATTGTCTATCTGTAGGAAAGGAATGAGAATATTAGATTATTAGAATATTTTGCCGATTTTAATATTTTTCAAGCTATTCCATTTGTAGGTAATGAGTTTGTATATTGGTTTATTATTATTATTATTATTATTATTATTATTATTATTATTATTATTATTATTATTATTATTATTATAAATCAATTCTCAAAAAAATATGCATACGTAAAAAAATAAGAAAATAATGAAATAATTAAGAATAAAACTACCCTGAGAGAGAGAGAGAGAGAGAGAGAGAGAGAGAGAGAGAGAGAGAGAGAGAGAGAGAGAAGAGAGAGAGAGAGGAGTGTGTAGAAGTCATGTCAACAGACACTTGTTGCAAAAACGATATATTTCAATAATGGGGTGAAACGACGTTAAGAGAGAGAGAGAGAGAGAGAGAGAGAGAGAGAGAGAGAGAGAGAGAGAGAGAGAGAAATAAGTCTGATCTCTCTATAGATAAGCATTTCTTAATTGCGAGCTGAACTAGCCAGAGATAGGGAGTAAGGTCATTTTGTCTCTCTCTCTCTCTCTCTCTCTCTGGCAATATCGCGGGCCTTTCCTCGTTCCAAAAAGGAGACAAAGGGTATTAACTTCGGGCAGGAGCAAATCCAGAGAGAGAGAGAGAGAGAGAGAGAGAGAGAGAGAGAGAGAGAGAGAGAGAGAGAGAATACTCAGCTAAATTATTTTACCAATACTTATCGAAGCCCCAAATGTTAAATTATTTTTTTCTGTTAAATTCACTTCAGAATTTCGATCAAATCTATTAGAGAGAGAGAGAGAGAGAGAGAGAGAGAGAGAGAGAGAGAGAGAGAGAGAGAGAGAGAGAGAGAGAGAGCCAGCCATTCGCATCGCAGCTTATCAATCAAATCTATATTTATGTGTCATCGATATAAAATTCTCCCTCCGACATCCGGGAAACAGATGCAGGATGTCATTTGCTGATATTGTTTACTCTCGTTCCCTTTGAACGTTCTGCATTGGATGTTGACTCAGGCAATAACAGAATAATAATAATTATTCTTCGACGATTAAAAGGGATCATTATTCATTGGATGAATAATAAGAGATTTGAACAATGAGAGAGTTGGGACGGACGTGGATGTATAATTATGAAGTTACTGTAAAGAGTATAGTTGTTATAAGAAAGGTTATTTTTTTTAATAAGTTTAAGATGGGCGTAATGCGTGAATGTTTTTATGTATACACATATACACTCTGGTTGTATGTAAGTATATATGTATATATATGTATGTATATATGCATATATATATATATATATATATATATATATATATATATATATATATATATATATATATATATATATATATATATATATTGAATGTCTATAAAGAGAGAGAGAGAGAGAGAGAGAGAGAGAGAGAGAGAGAGAGAGAGAGAGAGAGAGAGAGAGAGAGAGAGAGAGAGAGAGAGAGAGAGAGAGAGAGAGAGAGAGAGAGAGATAACGGTTCATCATTACCACCATCTCTTTCTTAATGACGCAACAAAGTATTATGTTGAAAAATCAACCAGAAATTAAATCCTATCAAATCCTCTTTACTTTGAAAAGAAGATTACATTTACCAAGACAGGATTTAATTGCAGCAGTCTAAGAACAGCTTAGATTGAAAATTGAGTTTTTTTTTTTTTTGAGTTTAGAATATCTCTACCACGACTGGAAGATAGTTATCAGAAATTATTTCTTCTTGAGAGGTAAATCTCTCTCTCTCTCTCTCTCTCTCTCTCCCCTGTTAGTTCCTTAGTAAATCTTTTGTGATGATTGTCATTTAATTTTGAAAGCACCCTCTCTCTCTCTCTCTCTCTCTCTCTCTCTCTCTCTCTCTCTCTCTCTCTCTCTCTCTCTGTCTTATATTTTCAAAAATTAAATATATCATTATGATAAGAAATCATTAAAAATATAAAACAGAAATGAACAAAAGTGCTTAATGATATTTATATGATATATATCAATACTCAGTACTGCAATACAAATACAAATTGATATATATATATATATATATATATATATATATATATATATATATATATATATATATATATATATATATATATATATAAAAATAAAAGAATATACAAAGATAAATACACGAGCACTGACCAAAACTCAACAGGAACATCCAAAAATGGGAATATTTGGAATGATAAAACTTTGCAATGGAATGACCCTCCGCCATGACAGAGTGCCATAAAGATAAGTTATGGAAATGGGTTTCCCAGTTCTTGAGACCTATTTGTTCCAGGAATCTGTTGGAGTGTTCCAGGAATTTGCTGGAGCAACAGGAATTTGTTGGAGTGTTCCAGGAGTTTGGTGGAGAGTCCCAGGATTTTCTTGGAATATTTAGAAATATTTTAGGATGTTAAGAGTATTTTGGAATTTCCAGGAATTTGTTGGCGAGGTCCAGGAATTTTTTGGTGAGTTCCAGGAATTTGTTGGAGTGTTCCAGGAATTTGTTGGTGAGGTCCAGGAATTTGTTGGTGAGATCCAGGAATTTGTTGGTGAGTTCCAGGAATTTGTTGGCGAGTTCCAGGAATTTGTTGGTGAATTCCAGGAATTTGTTGGAATGTTTCAGGATTTTGTTGGAATGTTTCAGGATTTTGTTGGAATGTTTCAGGAATTTGTTGGAATGTTTCAGGAATTTGTTGGAGTGTGTCAGGAATTTGTTGGAATGTTTCAGGATTTTGTTGGATTGTTTCAGGAATTTGTTGGTGAGTTCCAGGAATTTGTTGGTGAGTTCCAGGAATTTGTTGCAATGTTCCAGGATTTTGTTGGAGTGTTCCAGGAATTTGCTGGATTTTTTCCATGAATTTGTTGGTGAGTTCTAGGAATTTGTTGGTGTCTTACAGGAATTTGTTGGGGTGTTTCAGGATTTTGAAGGAGGGTTTCAGGAATATACAGTATATGTATATGTATATATATATATATATGTGGATATATATATATTTTATATATATATATATATATATATATATATATATATATATATATATATATATATATATATATATATATATATATATATATATACATATATATATATATATATATATATATATATATATATATATATATATATATATATATATATATATATATATATATATTTTTTTTATATATATATATTATATATATATATATATATATAGTATATATATATATATATATATATATATATATATATATATATATATATATATATATGTATAGGATATATATATATATATATATTATATATATATATGTATATATGTATATATATATATATATATATATATATATATATATATATATATATATATATATATATACATATATATAAATGTTTATAATATATATATATATTTATTATATATATATATATATATATATATATATATACATATCCATATATATATATTATATATATATATATACATACATACATACATATATACATACATACATACATATATACATATATCATTACCTTTGTAACATCTTTAAAAGTCCTTCTCCCGACGTGTCCATATGTAAGACCATTTATATGCAAATTGGTCTTCACTCTGAGTTGGAGAGGAAGACAGTCACTTTGCTTTGTCTATGTATAAAGACTCTCTCTCTCTCTCTCTCTCTCTCTCTCTCTCTCTCTCTCTCTCTCCTCTCTCTCTCTCTGAGGGGAAAAAGAAGGAGAGAGGGAGGAAGAGAGAGAGAGAGAGAGAGAGAGTACAGGTAAGTAAAGATGTAACTAAACGTCTTACAAAAGCCCAACCTTTTCCCAAAAAATCATCACTTATTCAATTCCATCCAAAGCTAAAGATCGTGATTTTCTCGAAATACCTTTAATTTCTCACTTCTCCAGCCACCTGTCATAGCAGGACTCGCCATTACGCAAGCGTAATTAACTAAAAGAATTAATTCCATCCCCGGCAAAGCTTTCAACAAACCTTACACAGATGTAAACACTGCGTCCGATTCCTCTGTCGACAACCTCGACTCCGGCTTGAACTTCCCCCAATCCCTAGACTAAGAGAGACGGCTAGACAGCTCCATTTGCATACATTTGCTTAAATATAGGCTTCGCTTTGAGTGGTCCACACACACCCACACCCACACCCACACGCGCACACAGACACATTCCGTAACGCAAAAATAGTCTAGTCTCATTTCCATATGAAATGTGGAGTAATTTCCTCCTCTCGAAGCGTCGGGGAGGCGATTCGAACGAGCCAGCTCTGCTACAAAGGGAAGATGCCCAGCGGAGCTTTTGTTGTGGTAATTATGACGAGTCTCGTTTTCGTGTTCCTCTCTCTCTCTCTCTCTCTCTCTCTCTCTCTCTCTCTCTCTCTCTCTCTCTCTCTCTGAGCTTCCAGATTTAATGACTGGGAAAGAAAAAAAAAGGGAGTGGCTGTTTTGAAATGAGTTTTAAATGTGTCAAATGTGTTTGTGTGTGTGAATGTATCTTTCTCAAGGGTTCTGTCTCGAGAGGCGACACTGTGAGACAGGTCTTTTGTTTACATAAGTGAGGGAAATGGTTTATTTTTGTTCATATGAAGCTTTAATGGGATGGAAATACAACTGCTTCGGAATGTAGAGGCTGCATTTCAGTTGTCCCAGGTGTATAAATTATGTATATTCATCTTCTCAAGATTCCGCGTCAAGGAATGAGGAAACTCGGGCTTACACAGTCTGTGAAACAAGTCTACTAGGAAGAAGGAGAAGAATAAGAGTAAAAGGAAAATAATCGTGAATAGTAATGAAAATTCTCTCTCTCTCTCTCTCTCTCTCTCTCTCTCTCTCTTTTTGTCTGTTTCTATCTCTCTCTCTCTCTCTTCACACCTTACATCCATTCTGTTTGTCTCTATCTCTCTCTCTCTCTCACCTTGTTGTCTCTCTCTCTCTCTCTCTCTCTCTCTCTCTCTCTCTCTCTCTCTCTCTCTCTCTCTCACCTTACTTCCATTCTGTTTGTCTCTATCTCTCTCTCTCTCTCACCTTGTTGTCTCTCTCTCTCTCTCTCTCTCTCTCTCTCTCTCTCTCTCTCTCTCTCTACACCCCTTACTTTCATTCTGTTTCTCTCTCTCTCTCTCTCTTCACCTCTTACTCTCATTCTGTCTGTCTGTCTGTCTGTCTGTCTGTCTGTCTCTCTCTCTCTCTCTCTCTCTCTCTCTCTCTCTCTCTCCCCAGCACAACAGAAAAGCAATATCCCTTATCTGCTTTTTACTCCACTTTAACCTCACTGAAAAGGAGACAATTTCCTCTATTCTCTCTCTCTCTCTCTCTCTCTCTCTCTCTCTCTCTCTCTCTCTCTCTCTCTCTCTCTACCCTCCACGTCTCCATTTAGCGGACGAAACAGAAAGCAATATCATTTCTAAATCCCTGTCTCTACCCTTCTTCCAAAACAAGGTATTTTGAATCGTCTTGTATGTATGTATGTATGTATGTATGTATGTATGTATGTATGTATGTATGTATGTATGTATGTATGTATGTATGAGAGAAAATACATGTTTATGTATAAGAATACAGTAAGAATACAGTGAGTTTTTCAACCTGTATCCTATACATAATAAAAGATAATGTATGAATGTATGTTTGAATGTATGTATGTGTTTGTCCACAGAGGTATGTATAAAAATTTGTATTAGATGTAACTTGAAAAATGTATAGATTTTAAATAATAATAATAATAATAATAATAATAATGGGAAATGAGGTGAAGGTTTTGAATAATAATAATAATAATAATAATAATAATAATAATAATAATAATAATAATAATAATAATAATAATAATAATAATAATAACAAGGAATTATCAAACACCACACACAAATTACAAAAACCAATCTACTTAACAAGAAAAAACACCCCATAGACTTAAAAAAAAATCACAATCATCATTCAATTTCCCCCCATTCCATCTAATCACTTGTTTTACCCCCAAAAATGAAACAAAACCATTCAGTCATTTTGGCAAATGCAACACGCCCGTAACAATCATCATTTGCCGGCATTTGCCGGATTACGGCCGAGAACAATGAATATCGAATCAGTTTATAATATTTTTTTAGAGCGGGGGCCGATTTTTAATTCATTTTCATTTCGGATATGGCTCTGGGCCGTGTTTCGGCAAATTCGGATAACGGCCGGTGCGGATAAATGAGGGAATTTGATGGATTCGTACACATTTGGGGAAATGGTCCTTCTCGCTTTTAGTGTTTCGATGGAAGTAACTCATTTGGTGTTTCATTCGTCAAATTTGTTCAGAGTCATTAGGGCGAGTGATATGATTTGTGGAGTGCATTACGAGAAAAATGGTTGTAATTTGTTGTAATTTGTCGCCTATTAATGTCATTATTATTTTCGGCTTTCATTCTTGATGCTCTGAAAGCCCTTTTGAGCGGCTGTTATGAAGTAATTGATGTAATTTTGATGAGATATTACATACATAAGAATAAAATATAAATATGTTAACTAAAAAACAATCATTATTGAATAATTTACAGAATAATATAATGTTGATGCAATGTTCTATTTTATTCACAAATACTTTATCGTCGCTCTCTGAAAATAATGCACATAAATATTTTTGGCTATTTGGAAACAACATGAAATAGATAGCATTTACAAATTGTTTGTTGATTTGTAAACATACTGAAAATAAATATTTTTGGCTATTCTAAAATGTATAACAAAGAGAGAGTTTTTACAGATTACTTCAATTTCCCAAAAAAATCTAAAAAATGGAAATATTCTCAGCTATGTCGAAACGGATTCTATAAATGGACCAGATATTAAGAATATTCAGATACGAATATTAAAAAAAAATATATATGAAGTATGAAACTCAAAATGACTCAAAAATCTGTAAAGAAAAATTCGACAAAAAAAGGAATTCAAGAAAATAAAAAAACTAAATGTGAGATTCATTTGAATTCCGGGCCACTTCTTGCTGTTGGGCTTTCGTGTCAAGAATGCGGAAGAAAGCTATGAACTTTCTATTTTTTTTTTTGTCGTTGGTGAAGGCACTTGGGAGGAAAAGTTGTCCTCAGAGTGTAATTTCACACTTGAGAAAGAAAGTGGAGAGAGAAAACTAGAGAAAAAAAAAGAAAATGCAACAAAGATGTTCTTTCATAAAGTAATGAGTTCACGGAATAGGTACAATGGTGGAGTGAAAAAGGAATCTTTTCTCTCTCTCTCTCTCTCTCTCTCTCTCTCTCTCTCTCTCTCTCTCTCTCTCTCTCTCTCATATACACCCATGTGTATTATATGTATGACAATATTCTGTTTATCATTTGCCATTTCTGCAATAATAATAATAATAATAATAATAATAATAATAATAATAATAATAATAATAATAATAATAATAATAATAATAATAATAATAAATAGTATTATTATTATTATTATTATTATTATTATTATTATTAAATTTGTGTTATTATTATTATTATTATTATTATTATTATTATTATTATTATTATTATTATTATTATTATTATTATTATTATTATTATTTCAAATACATATGCCATACATGTCAGGATCTCATTTTGCAAAATACAGGAATCTGTGCACGAGAAAATTCCTTTGTAAAGGGAATTAATATATGAATAAAGTAAGCCCACTTTAAAATTAGTTTAAGTTACATATGAATAGAGTAAGACCACGAATATAATTAAAGTAAGTCATTTTTACTCTTGAAGGTTAACTTAGAACCTCTTGGGGAAAAGCTGATGTCATTATATGACCAAAAATAAACTAAGGTAGGCGTCACGTACCACAAGACCCGAACAGAAATATTTTTCAATGCACTTTTTCGATTATAAAGATAGGTAGATCTGCTGGGTATAATCCACTTCTTTTTGGAAAACAACCCTGTTTTTTCTGCACTCAAAAAGCTTCTCAATAACCTTGGCAAGACTTGTTAACTGCACAAAAAAAAATGGCAAAATGTCTTTCAGAGCAGATTATGTTCATAAACACTTTAGATATCTATAGCTCGAACTTATAATAATGAAAAACCTCCTTTTCTTGGGTAAATAGCTGTCCCCTCAATAGCTTCGCCTTCGAAAAGAAAGGCCAGTTTTTCGAAACTGCTCATTATCAAACTCGTTAAGCTTCTTGTATACAGCTGAAAGAGGCTAATCTCTGTTGAAAGGAAGACTTGCTGTACACTGGAACTATGCCTTTGTAATTACCAGAGGTAATTAGGGCGGGCATTCAGAGACTGTATTGGACAGCTAATAGGATGTATTCTCTGCTTAAAGGTATTTGGACGGAAGATGGAAAATTATTAAAGGAAAGGAGTTTTAACTTTGGATGTGAGGGTGTAGGTGTATGTGTGTGTGTGTGTGTGTGTGTGTGTGTGTGTACTGTACACACACACACACACACACACATATATATATACATACATACACATACATGCATACAACATTTAATCCTCCTTCCTCAAAACTAAATCTTCACAACAGACCGAGTGATAAGTGGTGATCTCCTTCTCACACTTCGGACGCAAAATTGAGAGAGAGAGAGAGAGAGAGAGAGAGAGAGAGAGAGAGAGAGAGAGTGAGAGAGAGAGAGAGTGGGGGGAGAGAGAAAGTATGGGGGATAAAGTGTGGGGACAGAGAGAGAGAGGGAGAAACAGAAAGAGAGAGAGAGAGAGGGGGGAGAGGAGGTGGAGAGAGAGTGTGGGGTTGAGAGAAAGTGTTAAGGTAGAGAGAGAGAGAGAGAGAGAGAGAGAGAGAGAGAGAGAGAGAGAGAGAAACTAGTTGCATTTTGGACCATATTTTGTGAAAGGTGGACTGGAAAAGAGAGAGAGAGAGAGAGAGAGAGAGAGAGAGAGAGAGACAACTAGTTGCATTTTGGACCATATTTTGAACGGTGGACTGGAGAGAGAGAGAGAGAGAGAGAGAGAGAGAGAGAGAGAGAGAGAGAGAGAGAGAGAGAGAAACTAGTCGCATGTTGGGACCATGCTTCGTGAAGGGTGGACGTGTGCCCCTCCTAATGCCTTAATGGAGAGAGAGAGAGAGAGAGAGAGAGAGAGAGAGAGAGAGAGAGAGAGAGAGAGAGAGAGAGAGAGATATGGAATCCGTGCAGTAGCAGGTATCTAGTGGCAGCTATTTGCCAAAGAGGTTTCTGAATCCTGCAGTTTACAGAGGAGTGGTTAGTTAGTTTGTAATGGTGGGCCCTGACTTATAGAGAGGCCTCTTCTATTCAAAAGCTCTTGAGGGCGGAAAGGAATCAGAGAGAGAGAGAGAGAGAGAGAATATGTATGTATATATACGTTTATGATATATTTAAGTGTATTTTATATATTTTATATATATATATATATATATATATATATATATATATATATATATATATATATATATATATATATAGAGAGAGAGAGAGAGAGAGAGAGAGAGAGAGAGAGAGAGAGAGAGAGAGAGAGAGAGAGAGAGAGATCTTATTGCATATTCAACAAAATATATCACTATTTGAGAGGTACATACAAAATTTAGAGCACAGAAAATAACCAGGTCATATGAAATAGATTTTCCTATGGAAAAAGTAAAAAAAAATGTGAAAATAAATGAAAAAAATAAGCATAAAGGAAGATTAAACCTAAATGATTATATAAATAACACAAACAATGTTAGATCAAACAAAAATGAGAAAGATCTGATAAAGGGAGGAATATAATCTTGCTGAAAAAAAAATAGATGAAAGCAGAACTGGCAGATTGCGAATTGCATTCAGGGAACACCTGTCTAAATTTGACGGATGTGACAGAGCCAATATCCTAAATGAGAGTGATTTTGGGGGTATTGTCGTCTTGAATTAGGACAGTCCTGGTTGCCAGTTAATTTCTCTCTCTCTCTCTCTCTCTCTCTCTCTCTCTCTCTCTCTCTCTCTCTCTCTCTCTCTCTCTCTTTTCGAATGTATTTCTTCGAATGTTATGTCGCCATTCTAGAACAAAATTAATAAAGGTTTCTGAACTGAAATGGGTTTCTCTGATTGTAGGACTTACAATAATAATAATAATAATAATAATAATAATAATAATAATAATAATAATAATAATAATAATAATAATAATAATAATAATAATAATAATAATAATTGTATACATTGTACATCTATTCTATTTATCGTTTAGAAAACTCAGTTGGTTTTGTAATAAAAATATCTCTGAAACATTCTCTGAAATCAAATAATAATAATAATAAATAGAATAATAATAATAATAATAATAATAATAATAATAATAATAATAATAATAATAATAATAATAACCCTATATTTTCTTGCCCAGCACACCCAAAATTTCACCTTACATAGGCCTCGCCCAAAATATTCGAGAATTGCGTGACAAGGAACCATATCCGTGAATATTTAGGATGACGCTTTAAAATGGGTGGAACCTTCGAATAATATTCCTTTTTCGTGACTTTATTGAATATTAAACTTTTATTGGGAAAGGCTTGAAAGTCTTCAATTTTTTAAAAGGCCTATTATTATTATTATTATTATTATTATTATTATTATTATTATTATTATTATTATTATTATTTGTTCAACCAGGCTATTGCAATGCTCTTTGCATTACTTAGAGAGTTATGTCATGATTTATTTTCTGACGAGGGGGTCGGGACATTAATTGCTTTTGAGGTTCGCATGTTGATAATAATAATAATAATAATAATAATAATAATAATAATAATAATAATAATAATAATAATAATAATAATAATAATAATAATAACAATAATAATAACAATAACACTTTCTTGGATGCCGAGTAAAATGAATATATTGTTTGATATATATATATATATATATATATATATATATATATATATATATATATATATATATATATATATATATATATATATATATATATATATATATATATCTGTATATGAGACAGATAGAGTATTAAAATTACATCAATTACATCATAACAGCCCACTCCAAACAGCTTTCAGAACATCAAGAACAAAACCCAAAAAATAATAATGATATTAACAAACGACAAATTACGGCCATTTTTCTCGTAATGCATTCCACAAATCATATCACTCGCTCTAATGACTCTGAACAAATTTGGTGAATGAAACACCAATGAGTTACCTCCCCTGAAACACTAAAAGCGAGAAGGACCATTTCCCCAAATGTGTACAAATCCATCCAATTCCCTCGTTTATCCGAACGGGCCTTTATCCAAATTTGCCGAAACACGGCCCAGAGCGCTATCCGACATTAAGAGGAGTTAAAAATCTCCCCGCCCCGCCCCCCCGTGAAAAAATTATATAAACTGATTCGATATTCATTGTTCTCGGCTGTAATCCGGCAAATGCCGGCAAATGATGATTGTTACTGGCGTGTTGCATTTGCCAAAATGACTGAATGGTTTTGTTTCGCTTGTTTTTGGGGTAAAACGAAGTGATTAGTTGGAATGGGGGAAATTGAACGAAGATTGAGAGTTTTTTTTAGTGAATAAGGTTTTGTTTTGAGTCTATGGGAGGTTTTTTTTTCCTTGTTAAGTAGATTGATTATTTTACTTAGAGTGTGGCGTTTGGTAGCTCCTTGTACTGTGTCTGTTATTATTATTATTATTATTATTATTATTATTATTATTATTATTATTATTATTATTATTATTATTATTTAAAACCTGTAAATCATTTACTATCATTATTTTTATCATTATCATCAAAAACATTTACCTGAATGATTATTATTATTATTATTATTATTATTATTATTATTATTATTATTATTATTATTATTATTACCGACATTACATTTTAGCAACAACATACATACATAAGGTCCACCTTCTCTGTGTATAATTCCCTATTTAAAAAGAATTTAAAAAAATACCCTTTTCTCTCTCTCTCTCTCTCTCTCTCTCTCTCTCTCTCTCTCTCTCTCTCTCTCTCTCTCTCTCTGCACATAACATTTCATTCCCTCCTTTTCCTGAGTGGCTAATTACGCCTTTTTGACTCAATTTTCCTACCCACGTCGAACAAAACACAAAACACCCTCCTTCTCCTGGCCGAGTTTTTTATTTTTTTTTTTCTATTCATCCCCAACAAACATATTTTCCAAAAGGCCTGAGAAGTCATTTGTAAGGAGTAAATACCCTGGCTGTTCCTTGGGTTTTCTTTTTCGTCGTGTTTTTTTTTATTAGGTTTTTTTTTTCTTGTTTGTTCTGTACATATTTCATCAAAAGATTGTGTTTCTCAAGGTTGGCTGTTTTCGGTTTTGTTTTTTGTTTATGTCTTGTTTTGTATTTTTTTTTTATTATTTTCTGCTTTTATATCAAAGATCAATTTTAGAATTAGTAGGTTAATTCATTCCCTTTTCATATTTTTTTTTTTTATTCCAAGGCTTATTTTTAAAATTAGAAGCTTAATTTATCAATTTTTTTATATTTTCCACTTTTTCAAAGCTGATATATATAGTTGATAAAATAATAACTTCATAATTCCTGAGAAATTTTTATTTTGTTATATTTCAACATGACAAAATGTTTAACGTATTTATCTTAATTTTTGAAATTGTTCATGCATGACAAATATTGAGAGAGAGAGAGAGAGAGAGAGAGAGAGAGAGAGAGAGAGAGAGAGAGAGAGAGAGAAATTTCCTGAAGGCAGACAAAGAATATGTGTAGTTTTAAAGCATGTAGATTCACAATATGTGCTTTAAAAATACATATATTCTTTACTGTCTGCTTTCAGGCAATGTTTCTCTCTCTCTCTCTCTCTCTCTCTCTCTCTCTCTCTCTCTCTCTCTCTCTCTCCCTCCCCAAATCAAAGACTACAGAGTCTTCCACAAAATGCAATTCCTCCCAAAATCTCACACACTTACAAACACACGCACACAAAGAAATAATAAGGAACACACACAGGGCGAAACTGAAACCTATTCCCCAACGACAGAAAAATTGAACTCTCATAAACACACCACCAACCAATAAGAATCTCAGGTCATGACCTGAGAATCTTCTCGGGCCTTTTGTGTTCCCTAATGAAATCCTCTCCGCTGCTGCGCGCATCTCTCATCCAATTTCCACCTTCTCCTTATTCTCTTATACCCATCACCACTCTCCTGCGCCCCCCCCCCCGGCGCCCCCCCTCCCCACGAAAGAGAGGAAAAATAGATGGACAAACACATGACATTACATTACATTTCCTGTCATCTCATTTTTGTTTTTTTGTTTTGGCGTCAGGCTGGAAATATTTTTCCATATTGTGGTCTTCCATTTTCTGCCTGAATCGAGGGAGAGTATGAGAAAATATGAGGGAATATGAGGGAATGGAAGATAGTCTTGTTAGCCTTATATTGGCTTTTTCCTCTCTGACTTATAAACATTTATGGCGGTTGGTTTGAGGCCAAACATATATACGCTAAATCAGTATCTGTTTATCATCTTTACCCACGCTGGACCTGGTAAAACCAGGCATTGGCTGGTTTTGACTAAGCACGTAGAATTCCTCTCTGACTTATAAATACTTAGAATTCCTCTCTGACTTATAAACACTTATGGCTGTTGGTTTGAGGCCAAATATATATACACTAAATCAGCATACATTTATCATCATTACCCACGCTGGACCTGGTAAAACCAGGCATTGGCTGGTTTTGACTAAGCACGTAGAATCCCTCTCTGACTTATAAACACTTATGGCTGTTGGTTTGAGGCCAAATATATATACATTAAATCGGTATCCGTTTATCATCTTTACCCACGCTGGACCTGGTAAAACCAGGCATGGGCTGGTTTTGACTAAGCATGTAGACTTCCTCTCTTGCTTATAAATACTTATGGCGGTTGGTTTGAGGCCAAACATATATACACTAAATCGGTATCCGTTTATCATCTTTACCCACGCTGGACCTGGTAAAACCAGGCATTGGCTGGTTTTGACTAAGCAAGTGGAAGTTTGGACTTCCTCAGACTACTTGAATTAACCATAAAGAGACCATTAGGTCCTGTTGCCTGCGAAATTTATCGATTTATGATTTGGACTTGTGATAAATCAATAAACACAGGAAGGATCCATATCATTATCCATACCTATCTATCCATCTATCTATCTATCTATCTATCTATATTTTCATAAACACCAGCTAGGACATTATTTCATGCAAAAATGTTCAATTTTATCCAAAATTTTATCACAGTTATATGACAAAAATATATTATGTAGAACATGTAAGAGCGTCTGACAAAAGCATTTTGAAAATTCTGAATCTTTCATAATCCTAAATCTATTTTAATTCTTACATTTTATGACAAAAAGTCAGTAACCTAATTCTTGCTAGAAACTAGAGATTTATGTACGACCTATAAAATATAATGTACATTACAATGTCTAAATTCGATTCCAAGAAATCCCAAGAAGAATAATTTCATCCATAATCTGTAAAATAAAATAATGGATTTCAACGTCTAAATTAAATCCTAAAAATCCCAGTAAATCCTAAGACGACGACGACTTTCAATATATATATATATATATATATATATATATATATATATATATATATATATATATATATATATATATATATATATATATATTTATATTACAATGTCTAAATTAAATCCCAAGAAATCCTAAGAAGAATAGTTTCAACCTTGATCTTTAAATCAAAATATATATTATAATGTCCAAATTAAATCCCAAGAAGAATCTCAGCTATAATGTATAATATATATATACATATATATATATATATATATATATATATATATATATATATATACATATATTATAATGTCTAAATTCAATCCCAAGTAATCCCAAGAACGAGAATTCCACCCAAGACCTACAAAAAAATATATATATCACAAAGTGTAAATTAAATCCCACGAGCATGCATCTCCCCGAGAAATCCCAAAAAAAAGAAGAAGAAGAAGAAGAAGAAGAAGAAGAAGAAGAAGAAGAAGAAGAAGAAGAAGAAGAAGAAGAAGAAGAAGAAGAAGAGGAGGAGGAGGAGGAGGAGGAGGGAGAGGAAGAAGAAGAAGAATAAGAATTTTATGTGAATATCCTCGACATTGCCCAACTCTCCATCTTCAAAAAATCCACACTGCAGCAAAATATGTAGCAGAGTCTGTGCCAGAATATGTTGGTGGCGAGAACCGGGCCAGAAAGAGCTAGAAAATTGCATTCTGGGGGAGCACATCAAGAGCCAGAATGGTGAAGGGTGGGTTGGGGGGGTGGGGGTGGGTAGGGGAGGGAGGAAAGTGGGTGCCAAAGAAGACTTATTTTCCATTCGAGATGTATTTTTCGTTTTTCTTTTTTTTGGGAGGCAGGTTTTTTGGGGGAGATTTTTTTTTTGGGGGGGAGAAGTTTTTTTTGGGGAGGAGGTTTTTTTTTTTTAAGAATTTTTTTTTAGGTGTTTTGTGGTGTGTTAGAAGCGTGGTTTTTTTTCTTAATACTGTGATATAATTATTGTGCATTTGCATGCATTTATTTTATAGTTAGTGGTCATTTTACCGAGACTTTTTTTTAGGCAGCAGTTTTTTTTGTGCGTTTTGTTGTGGTGTCTTAAGAACGTGGTGTGTTTTTTTTTCTCTGCTCTCTCCACTGACTATTGTGAATATCCTTGCATTTATTTTATTGTTAGTGGTAGTTTTTTTTAACTCTTTTAGGAAACAATTATTTATTAAGTTTTTTTTGTAGTTTCTTAGAAAAGTGGTGGGTTTTTCCTTTATTCTCGGCGCTCATTTGCTCATTCTATTTTATTGTTAGTGGTAATTTCACTGACTTTATACAGCAGTTGTTTTGTGTTTTGAAGTGTTTTAGAAACATGGTGGGTTTTTTGGGGAGTTCTGCTCAATGACTGTTGTGAATCTGCATGCAATCATTTCATTGTTAGTGATAATTTCATTGTAACGAATACAATGTTTCTTGCAAAAGCTTTGAGTAAAGTTTTTTTTTCAAAAATATACAAATTTTTCTTATTTATGTCAACATCTTAGCTGAAAAGACAATTATCATTCATGTTTATCTTATGCAAATGACGTGTCATTTATTTTCATTAATTTTTCAAGGATATAATATTATTAACAGCCACAATACTTGCAAGAATGTCTCATTAAGAGCAGAGAAATTTATTGAATTTGTTCTACTTCAGTACAAACTAAAATACATTTTATCTCACAATGGTTAATTTAGTCAAGTGTTTGTGTAATCATGAAAAATTTTTTTATATGATTATCATGATGAATAAAATGTACTGGCTCTACTTTAATTCATATTTAGGCTATCAAAAAACATTTACTTATTCCCATATTTCACAAATTATTAATTCGACATGAATGCCAACAGTAACTCTTTAAAAATTATATGACGAGTGAATTTTAAGTTCACAAATATTGCATTAACTAATAAGTTTGCTTGTTAAACATTTGTCCTGTCAATCATTGAAAATACCGACATCCTTATCAATATACGTGGTGGTCCCATCAGTATTATTAAAGAGAGAGAGAGAGAGAGAGAGAGAGAGAGAGAGAGAGAGAGAGAGAGAGAGAGAGAGAGAGAGAGAAAAAAATAAAAATAAAAAGAAAAAGAGAGAGAGAGAGAGAGAGAGAGAGAGATGGAAAAACAGAAAATTGAGAAAGAGAAGAAGAGAGAGAGAGAGAGAGAGAGAGAGAGAGAGAGAGAGAGAGAGAGAGAGAGAGAGAGAGAGCCAGGCATCACATCGTCCAATTTGCAAATGCATCACCGCCATTACGGATAATTCGATTTGTTCCCAATCGTTCGAAAGCTTAGATAACATCCACAATTGTAATTGGGAAACCGTCGTTAAATATTTGGGCTTAATTTCGGCAATACGTTTTCAAGTGGGGAATTTATGATGCGTCACTTGTATCGATTTTGGCGTGAATGTTGATGCGAGCTTTTGATAGTGATTCTGTCTGTTAGTGTGTGTGTATGTATATGTATATGTATATGTATATGTATATGTATATGTATACGTATATGTATATATATATATATATATTATATAAATATAGTTCTTTATAAAAAAATTATGATTTTTTTTGCCATAGAATATTTATATTTAAATTTTTTTACATTTTTCTTATATAGATTTTAAAAATTTCATTGGTTTATAAAGGAATTTATTTTATGTGTATCTACAAAGGAATTTATTTTGTATCTTACATTTATTAAAAATAGGAACAAATTTTTAAAAACCAATTTTTTAATTTCTCATGACAAATTCACTATAACAAAGATCCACTAAATATCTAGTGACAAAGTGTAAATTAAAATAAATTTACATTTAATATATATATATAATTTATAAATATATAGTTTATATATATATATTATATATATATATATATATATATATATATATATATATATATATATATATATATATATATATACATACATATATAAACCCTTTGTAACGAATTATCCCAGGAGAGTTCAAACCCATCAATCAATCTCAGGTCACGAACTTTTCAGACTGATTGTTTGAGGCAAAACTTTCATATTTCCTCTTTGGTGACCCTGTCAAGACTGTCCCAGGACGGACCTGGTCCACCTTTATATACTCTCCTCTACCCCTCTCCCCCCCCTCACCATCCCTCCAACAATTCTCCACCAACCTCCACCATTCCTCCCCATCCAAGAAAAAACTTTTGTTGTCAGGGAATTTTTTATTTCCAATTGTTTTTTTTAGCCCCTGTGGTTCAAAGTTTTGGAATTTCGTTAGTTTCATAAGAGCTTTCAATCAACTTGGTTTATTTTTTTAAATTGATTTTTATCATTTAGTGGTGATAAAGGATTAAAAAATGGTGTCGATATCTATTAATTCCTAAATGATATCTATATATATCTTTGTCTATAGATTCCTATATCATATCTGTATCTGTGCCTCTACATTCCTATATATGATATCTGTCTGTATCTATAGATTCCTCAGTGATCCTTTTACTTTCTCTCTCTCTCTCTCTCTCTCTCTCTCTCTCTCTCTCTCTCTCTCTCTCTCTCTCCATATAACCCTGATAAGCTTACACACACGTACACACTCTAATAGAACACCCCCTCTCTCTCTCTCTCTCTCTCTCTCTCTCTCTCTCTCTCCATCTACCAATGTCTCTACATATATAATTTTTATAAACATTACAGAACACCTCCCCTCTCTCTCTCTCTCTCTCTCTCTCTCTCTCTCTCCATATAATATTTATAAACATACACACACACACACACATCAAAGACTCACACCTACCCATCACACACACACACACACACACAGCAGTTGTCAAAAACAGCCGCAGAAAAAGGAACACGGAAAATATATGGTATTACCTGACGACCAAAGACGCCTTTTTTTTAAGGGGGTGGGTGTTGGAGGGGAGGTGGAGTTGGGGGTGAACAATATGTGCTACATTCGTGCACAGAGGAAACTCTTTATTCACATAGAATTCCTCAATAGGTTTCCCAGAATAGGTTTATTCTGTTAGGGAAAGTGTGGTATTGATGTATATGTGTCATGTTCAGGAGTTTTTTTTTTTGGGGAGGGAGGGAGCGAGGTTGTAGGTTGGTTAGGGTGTTTGTGTGTGTGTGTGTTTGTGTATGTGTAAGTATATGTGTATGTATATATATATATATAATATACATACATATAATGTATAAATATGTATATATGTATATATAGTGTATATATGTTTATATATAAATCAAGAAGCTACTATATTTCAAATCTCATACAGAGCAATTACTGAACCATTATTGTCAATAAAAAGGAATTATCAACCAAGTCAAAAAAGGAATCTATCAATTCTGTAACCAAAGATTACATTATGAGAAACTGACTGAATGATTTAAAACCTCGCACAAAAAAACATACTTCCACACTGATAGCCTTTCTTGGGAAATCTAAATATGATTAAATATGATTATCAATATTGCTTTCTATAATCTGAGCTCGACTGTAATTACTATTTCAGGGCCAAGATAAATCGCATTTAGATTCTTAAAAACGTGCAAAACTAATCTGTCAACAACTGAAGCCATATCTCACTGCAGATATATATTATATTGAAAGCACTTTACTATTGATTAATCACGACTGTTAATGGAGTGGTGTAACAGTGATTCATTATTTATGCTTGGAATATCATTAAAAATGGGCTAAGTCTAATTAATTATGGGGTGCCCGGGCGGGAGGAGGAACTCCCAAAATTAATCTGTCCAGGTAAAAAAAAAAAAAAAAAAAACATATCCCATTATCTGGCCAAAAGGTAATTCAATAAAACCAATAATTGCCAATCTGGGATTTTCAGATTAAACCCACGTTGCCGAGGTGGTTTTATGGGGCAATTTGGTTTATTTTTTCTTTTTTTTTGGGGGCGGGTTTTGAGATGATTGAAAAGATGAGAAGGAAGGTTTACTATGGAGATAAGTGTCGGTGTAATTGAAAGATCAAGAATATATATATATATATATATATATATATATATATATATATATATATATATATATATATATATATATATATATATATATATATATACATATATATATATATATATATATATATATATATATATATATATATATATATATATATATATATATATATATATATATATATATGGTTTCACTTTAGGGAACAAATCTTTATATTTACACAATCTAAAAATCTTTAAATAACAGAATTCTCATATGGAGTAAGTGTTATGCAAGGAACATCATTTTACTCATATAATTTTTAGAAAAATATTAAAATATCAGATTAAAAAACCTTAATTCTAAGTTATAATCATTCAGTAAATTAAGCAAAATTAAATAAAAAAAATATTCGTACCATTTGTCTAGAAAATAATCTTTCCCTATAAACAGAATTTTACAGCAACCCAATTTGAAACTAACTGACCTTATGAGACCTAACATAAGACCAACCCTACTTCTCTAAATCACCCCCCCCCCATCCTCCCCCACCCCTAAACTCCCCCCCACTTGACCTTTGAAAATGTTACACCATCCCAGGAGCCAGACAGATCACTTTGCATAAGAGAGAGGGAATGAATTACCCTCCAGGGTAACTCGAATTATTCACCTGGGCAGACAGGACGAGTATTTAGACACTCCCTGTTAAAAGCTACGTGGTGGCTGAGAGTCAGAGATTATGTCTATTGTGGTTTATTCTGATTCCTTGTGGTACTTTTGTATCTATTAATTTCTGGATGAGTAAACACTGTGAGGTGTTTGTTTTGTGGTTTTGTCGGATTTGAGAAATGTTGGCATTTGATTGTAACAGGGTCGTTTCTTGCAAGGTTTGAATAGAATTTGATTGTTAATTATCTTCAGTAGATATGTATGTTTATATGCATATGTGTATATGTATATATATATATATATATATATATATATATATATATATATATATATATATATATATATATATATATACTATATATATTGAGGAGAGAGAGAGAGAGAGAGAGAGAGAGAGACATTAGATATGTATTCACACTTCTACAACTAATTCTAAATCACACACATTCTAAATTAACACACACACATCCACAGACAGGAGAGAGAGAGAGAGAGAGAGAGAGAGAGAGAGAGAGAGAAACCCTATAGAACAAAAATATAAATTAAGAATTACACGAAATCATGCAACCCCAAATACATTCCAGCCCCAAGAAATTCCTGAATACAAAAACATCGAACTCTAGAAGCATCAAACTTTGGGTAAAGCAAATTGAACAACAACCCCCTCCCCCTCCCCCCTCTCTACTAATTACCACACAGGTGTTTCATCACCGCTAATGGATTCCCACCTTCCTTCCCCGAGTGTGTTAATTCATCGATTGAAAGGAAGGAGACTTCGCTGCTTCCTTGCTCGCTTCCTTGCTTGAGAGGGATTAATTGCTTTCGGTTCAAGTTCTGAGTAATCTTGTAGATGTTTTGGAGTTATCAAGTTTGCAAGAGATTTTTTTGTGTGTTGTTGGTAATTTTGGTTTTCAATGTTTTTTTTATAATTGTTTTTTTATTTTTTAATGGGAATGTAAGTACAGTAATAATAATAATAATAATAATAATAATAATAATAATAATAATAATAATAATAATAATAATAATAATAATAATAATTAATTCCTTTTCAAATATGTATCAATCTATCTATCTATCTATCTATCTATTTATCTATCTATCTCTAAACTAATGATAGATAATGGCAGGTACTGGGTATTCCCAGGTGATTCTACAGGCTAGGGTAGGTTAGGTTAGGTTAGGTTAGGCTAGGCAAGGCTAGGTTAGGCTAGGTTAGGCTAGGCAAGGCTAGGTTAGTTAGGTTAGGTTAGGTTAGGCTAGGTTAAGCTAGGCTAGGTTAAGCTAGGCTAGCTTAAGGTTAGGTTAGGTTAGGTTAGGCTAGGCTAGGTTAGGTTAGGTTAATAGATTATGCTATATTAGGTTAACCTCAATTTGCGTAATCTCTATTTCTTATTGATTTAATGAAGCAAAATAAATAACATTAGCAAAATAAAGACAAATAAATATGATAAATAAATCCACAGATAAAACCTAAATAAGAAAGTAACCCAAGAAAGTGCATATCTCGAATTCAACCGCCGCCCAACATCTCGCGAAACTCCAACAGTGGCGGCAGGACACAAGGAACCTCAGAGCTGACATAATTATTTCCAAAAAGGAAGCAGGGAGGGGGTATCACACCCACCCCATTTTCAAAGGGAAGAGAGAGGGAGAGGGAGGGAGGGAGGAAGGGAGAGAGA
>NC_089773.1:14299272-14304272 GCF_040412425.1 Macrobrachium rosenbergii
ATTTTCGATGCAGCTTTTTAACTGATTTTTTATTTTCGCTGAGCTGCAAAGTGGCTTTCATGAGCGAATTTATAATAGCTTTTTACTAAAGTTTTAAATGGGATAATATTTGTTTTCGTAATACAACTGACTTAGTGCTGAAATATAAATGGACTTTTATTGGCCTGTCATATACGTATAAATATTTTCTTGGCATTAAAATAACCTAAATATTTCTGGCTTTCATAAGTGAGTTCATAATGGTTTTTTATTAAAGTTTTAAATGGGATAATATTTATTTTCGAAATACAACTAACTTAGTGCTGAAATATAAATGAATTCTTATTGGCCTGTCATATACGTATAAATATTTTTTTGGCATGAAAATTACCTGAATATTTGTATAAGATTTAGTCTTACTATGCAGTCAATAGATTTATCATTGTTGTATTGAATGAGTAAATTTTATATTCTGATATTTGAAAAAATATTAAAATTCTGAATAATATAATAGATTTTTTCATAAATAATCAAACCATTAAGAATTTACCTAGGTTTATATATGACAAAATCAATAATAATATGCAATACATATATTATTTAGCTTTTTAGGATAAATTCTATATGTTTTACGTGTTATAAGACTTCAAAATAATATTTTTGTTATAATAAACAATATTCATAATATATTCTCTTATACATTATTTAATATTTCATTTGCTTGTCTTGATTCCTAACTTTATTTATAAATAATCTAGAATTTTACGATCTATTAATTTCATCTCGAGTGCAAATAACTCATTTCTCCTTTCTCGACGAGATGTGGCAACATTGCAAGTCTACGAAATGTGGCAACACCGTAATAAGGGTGAGACATGGCAACACTGCAGCTAAAAAAATAAAAAATGAAAATAACACATTTCTCCTTTCTCGACGAGATGTTAGGCAACATCGCAAGTCAACGAAATGTGGCAACACCGCAAGCCTACGAAATGTGGCAACACCGCAAGCCTACGAAATGTGGCATCACCGCAAGTCTACGAAATGTGGCAACAGCGCAATAAGAGCGAGACATGACAACGCTGCAAGTAAAAAAAAATTAACATATAAAACATCTCATTTCTCCTTTCTCATTTCTCAACGAAATGTGGCAACATCGCAAGTCTACGAAATGTGGCAACAGCGCAATAAGAGCGAGACATGTCAACACTGCAACTAAAAAAAATGGAAAAAATAAAAATAAAGTTGCATCTCACAGACATTTCATTTCTGCTTTTGAAAAATGATCAATGTGACATTTCATCGTCGCAATTCTGAAAAAAAAAATTCTTTGTCACATTAAAAAAAAATAAGAAAAAATTGTAAAAACTATCAACGTTTAAAACCGGTTTTTAATTTTTTTTTTAACCTAACGTTTATTTTTTTACTTTCATTTTTTAACCACTTTTTTTGAA
The DNA here is from genome assembly GCF_040412425.1 of Macrobrachium rosenbergii. Taxonomy (NCBI): domain Eukaryota; kingdom Metazoa; phylum Arthropoda; class Malacostraca; order Decapoda; family Palaemonidae; genus Macrobrachium; species Macrobrachium rosenbergii. Next base: position 14,300,706 of record NC_089773.1, read on the forward strand.
ATTTCAAAATCCACTTCAGTCGTCATGACTAACATTTGCCAAATGTGTTTGATAAATCATTAAATCATTTATCAGCAAGAAAATTCAATATAAGAACTAAGAGATTTAATGATAATAAAACATTTCAGATAAGAATCTCATTAAATGGTTTCTCTCAGTCATCTTTGGGACGAATAAAAATCTATAATAAAAATGGTGGTTTTTTATTTTGTTTTTAATTGAAGTTTCAAATTGTGATTGTCAGGTAGATTCGTCAGTTGGGAAATGTCTTAATTTAATAATAATAATAATAATAATAATAATAATAATAATAATAATAATAATAATAATAATAATAATAATAATAATAATGAGTATACTTGTCAAGAAGATTTTTTGTAATTAGCCATAAATTGTCTAATAATTAGTGGATATTAAGAAGCTTTTTATGGGTTGAATGTGAAAGTGTGACAGCTCGCTCTCGCTCTCTCTCTCTCTCTCTCTCTCTCTCTCTCTCTCTCTCTCTCTTTTGTATTACATATTTATTTATTTATTTATTTATTTATTTATTTATTTATTTATTGAGAGAGAGAGAGAGAGAGAGAGAGAGAGAGAGAGAGAGAGAGAGAGAGAAGGGAAAGAGAGAGATACTAGCACAAGGAGAGAGAGAAGAGAGAAAGAGAGAGAGAGAGAGAGAGAGAGAGAGAGAGAAAGAGAGAGAGAGAAATTGTAGGCACTGCACCGAGAGAGAATGAGAGAAAGAGAGACAGAGAGACAGAGAGAGATAGCTACAAAGAGAGAGAGAGAGAGAGAGAGAGAGAGAGAGAGAGAGAGAGAGAGAGAGAGAGAGAGAGAGAAATAATCCACATTCATCATCTCCATATTACCACGCAGTCTCTCGACGACCGTATAGAAACAGGACGAATTAGACCAAAATCCGTTTTGTATGCAAATGACATCAAATGTCTTCCTTTTCAGGAGGTTTTTAAATCTTCCAGTCGCCTTTGTCACTTAATTACTTTTGGGGGAGTCCAATTTAACATCCCCGAGACTGACAGAGGGTTAGTTAACATGTTAAATTGTTATGCGTTTCTCTCACGAGGAGAGAGAGAGAGAGAGAGAGATAGCCATGAAAAGAGATAGTTATATAAAATATACAAAATTATTTTTATAAAAATATATAATATTATCTTTATTTCCTATCTCCAGTATACATTTACTTTAGTTATCACTAAAATCAGAATCGTTCAATAATAATCCACTCACATAATCCATATAAAAGGCTTGAACTATCCAGGAAGTTTTGCCAAAATAAAATAATTGATAATTATTTTTGTAAGAGTAATGATAAAAAAGTCTATATTTATCAACTTAATTTTCATATTTCGTATCACATGAAAAAATAATTTGAAGCAATTTATAAACTTTATTTTTATATTTGGTATCGTATGAAAAAGTAATTTCCTGAAAGATCAAATGGACTATTTTCTAATTATCAAACACTTTCAGAGAACAATAATCAACGTATTTGGAGCCAAGTAAAAATGATTCAACTCTCATTTGTCAATATCAGGTTGACAGGGAAATAATCAATAGATTTTATCTATTACCAATCAGAAAGAGAGAGAGAGAGAGAGAGAGAGAGAGAGAGAGAGAGAGAGAGAGAGAGAGAGAGAGAGAGAGAGAATATTTAATTCCACTTAGATAATGATCGATAAATATTATCGATTACCAGTGCTATCCCATATTTATCCTTTTCGCCAATCAGTCAGACGAGAGAGAGAGAGAGAGAGAGAGAGAGAGAGAGAGAGAGAGAGAGAGAGAGAGAGAGAGAGAGAGAGAGGTGGTCAGCTTTGAAATGTCAAATTCAATAAATATATACATTGTCAAACTTATATCTATCTATCATTCTCACAAATTATTCAGGAGAGAGAGAGAGAGAGAGAGAGAGAGAGAGAGAGAGAGAGAGAGAGAGAGGGGGTCAGCTTTGAAATGTCAAATTCAATAAATATATACATTGTCAAACTTATATCTGATCTATCATTCTCTCAATTATTCAGACGAGAGAGAGAGAGAGAGAGAGAGAGAGAGAGAGAGAGAGAGAGAGAGAGAGAGAGAGAGATCAGAGAGAAGAAAACAAAGCGCTTACATTGTCAAATTACCAATCTCATCTAATTGCCAAACCATGCTGACTACATTCTCAGACAATCATTCAGACGAGAGAGAGAGAGAGAGAGAGAGAGAGAGAGAGAGAGAGAGAGAGAGAGAGAGAGAGAAATAAAATTCCACGCCAGCGGAGGCAGTCCTAACTTTGTTCGACATTAATGGGAAGAAAAGTTTCTGCTCCCTTTCCACTCAGTGAGAGCAAATCTCCTTAGGTTTCGAAGCTCCTGAAGAAGAAGAAGAAGAAGAAGAAGATAAAGAAGAAGAAGATGAAGAAGAAGAAGCAGCAATTGGCTCTCAATCAACCTCCTGAGAGAGAGAGAGAGAGAGAGAGAGAGAGAGAGAGAGAGAAGAGAGAGAGAGCAGGTACTCCTCTGTCTTGGGTAGCCAATCTGAAGTTTGGGCAAAAGGCTTCTCGAAGTATAATATAGGCCAAAGTAGAGGCATTATGGAGGGTAATATGGAGTGGTGAGTGATGTATTGGGCATTATGGAACGCCAATATGGACTGGGGGGAGCGATTTAGTGTAGTGGGGAGTTTGGGGGGAGATGGGGGGGGTCGGGGAGTGATGGTTAAAGAACAGGTGTAGTTATTTTTGAAATATGTCTTTTTTATCAGTCAGTAAGGTTGATAGGATATACTTTATTGTGTATGTGTGTATGTGTTTTTGTATGTGTATAAGTATGTGTTTGTGCATGTTTGTACGAGTGTATTGTGTTTGTGTATGTGTGTGTAATCCAGTAACCCAGCCCCCAAGGAGATTTAACAGGGAGATTACTTTCTGAAAACTGATTTGACTGGGTAATATAAATATAAATATAAATATAAATATAAATATAAATATAAATATAAATATAAATATAAATATAAATATGGGATTCGTTGTAGCATAAATTCTATTAGGTATCGAGTTTGATAATGCTTTGTCCTAACGAGCTAAAATCTATTTAGTTTATAACACATGATGGAAGACTGGTTGTGATTATAATAACCCTTAATTATTTTACAGCCTAGAACTTTTGTCTACCTTAGTTGTAATAATAATTTAGTGAAAAACCAGAAAAATTATTTATAACCAGACACCAACAATTTATAACTCATTTTGAAAGATTGTAATTATAATGACCCATTATTTACAACCTGCAACTATCTTACCCTTATTTGTATTCAATTACAACAACAATTTAGTAGAAAATCAGAAAAAAACTATAACCAGACACCTATAATTTATAACTCATTATGAAAGATTGATTATACTTATAACAATTCATTAATTTTTACAACCTACAACCCATATTTCCCTTAGTTGTATTCGATTACAACAACATTTTAGTAAAAATATGCAGAAAAATAATCTATAACCAGGCCACAATAATTCATAACTCATTATGAAAGATTGACTATAATTATAACAACTCATTAATT
>NC_089773.1:14309272-14316772 GCF_040412425.1 Macrobrachium rosenbergii
AATCAATTCGCCATCAATGAATCAATATTTAGACCCGATATAGATAACATCAATCAATCAATTAACATCAAAATCGATAAATTGACGATTGATCTCATAACCCTTCGCAACAAAGTGTCAACAGACCTTCAGTAGGTCATATTATGTTGACCTCGTTTTGCGTATCTGAGCCTAAATCCATCTGTTTATTGACAGACTGCTATCGACTCTGTTTGCGTTGCAATAGTTTCACTGTTAAGAGTTAGGTGTTTATGAAGATGCAAAGAGAAATGAGAGAGAGAGAGAGAGAGAGAGAGACCTTACCTTACAGACCTTACAATTCGTTCAGGTTGCCCCAGGTCCCCAGTGTGAGGCACCTTTGATGTCTACCAGAGAGTTGCTAACGCATCTTCCGGTATATTTTGCATCTTCCAGTCTTGGATGGTCTGGGATGCATCTTAGATATTTGTCGAGCTTATTCTTAAACACATCTACGCTCACTCCTGTTATGTTCCTCAGATGAGCTGGTAGCGCATTGAATAGACGCTGCATTATCGATGCTGGTGCGTGGTGGATTAATGTCCTGTGTGCTTTCCTTAATTTTCCTGGTATAGTTTTTGGCACTATTAATCTACCTCTGCTTGCTCTTTTGATAATTTTAGTTCCATGATGTTTTCAGTAATTCCTTCTATCTGTTTCCATGCTTGAATAACCATGTAGCGTTCTCTTCTCCTTTCAAGACTATATAAATTTAAGAATTGTAGTCTTTCCCAGTAGTCAAGGTCCTTAACTTCTTCTATTCTAGCTGTAAATGACCTTTGTACACTCTCTTTGTGCAATATCCTTTTGGTAGTGTGGATACCATATTATATTGCAATATTCAAGTGGACTACGTACGTACGTTTTATAAAGCATAATCATGTGTTCAGCTTTTCTAGTTTTGAAGTGCCGGAACAACATTCCCATTTTTGCTTTGCATTTTGCCAATAGAATTGCTATTTGATCATTGCATAACATATTCCTATTCAACATCACACCAAGGTCTTTAACTGCTTCCTTGTTTGTGATTGTCTCATTATTAGGTCCTTTATATGCATATAGCATTCCTACTTTATCACCATAGTTCATTGATTCAAATTTATCAGAGTTAAATACCATCCTATTTATCTCTGCCCATTTATATATTTTGTTTAGGTCTCTTTGTAGCGAGTTCCTATCTTCATCACAAGCAATTTCTCTACTTATTCTTGTGTCATCTGCGAAACTTCTTACTACTGAGTCCTTAACATTACTGTCTATGTCTGCAATCATAATCACAAACAGCAATGCAGCTAACACCGTACCCTGAGGTACACCGGATATTACCGTAGCTTCATCTGATTTCTCATCGTTTGCAATCACTATCTGTTTTCTATTTTGCAAAAATTCTTTTATCCATCTTCCTACTTTGTCAACAATGTTATGTTTTCTAATTTTTTCGCTAATATATTATGATCTACCTTGTCAAAAGCTTTTGCAAAGTCTAGGTAAACCACATCTGTATCTTTTTCATTTATCATATTTTTATATATGCTTTCATGGTGGACTAACAGTTGGGTTTGTGTACTTTTTCCGGGTACAAAACCATGTTGTCCTATATTGAACAATCTATTTTTCATTAAATGTTTCATTATATTTTTTTTTCATTACCCTTTCATATACTTTCATAATATGAGATGTCAGACTCACAGGCCTATAATTACTTGCCTCTAGTCTTGAACCACTTTTGAAAGTAGGAGTAATATATGCTAATTTATGCTCATCATAAATCTTGCCTGTATCTATACTTTGCCTTAATAATATTGCTAGCGGCTTTGCGATTGAATGAACCACTTTCTTTAACAATATGGCAGGTACTCCATCTGGTCCTGCTGCTGATCCATTTTTAATTTCATTAATAGCCTGCACAATATCGGCTTCTGTAATATCTATATCTGATAAGTATTCAGTATTTTCATCTCTTATTTCTGTATCATTATCTTCATTGTCAATTCTAGGTGTAAATTCACTCTTATATCTTTCTGCTAATATGTTACATATTTCCTTTTTTTCATTCGTTAATCGCCCTTCAATTCTTAGAGGGCCTATTTCTACTCTTATTTTATTCATCTTTTTTGCATATGAATAAAAAATTTTAGGGTTTTGCTTAATATTTTGTAGTGTCATTTCTTCTAGGTTCCATTTTTCATTTTCTTTTGATTGTATAATCTTTTGTTCTGCATTTTCTATCTTACTTTTTAGTTCCATCACTTTCCATGCATTCTTTTCTTTTGCAAGAGCTTTTTTCCACTTTCTAATTTTCTGGAACAAGATCCTTCTGTCTCTTGGAATTCGTGACTGATGCTTACTTTTTTTCTTCGGTATATATTTTTCCACTATTTCCTCTAATATTTTATATAATATATCGGTATTTGCCTGTATATCATCACTTACAAATATGTTTTCCCATTCTTTGTTTAATTCTTCATTTATTTTTGACCAATTTATATTCTTACTATAAAAATTGTATTTTCCATATCCTTCCCATTTTTTCGTCTCTTGCTTTTCTTTGTTTTCGTATGTTCTGGAACGGACTGTTAATTCTATGACATTATGGTCCGAAATACTCGTATTATATACTATTATTTCTTTAACATAGTTCACCTCATTCACAAATACTAGGTCTAAAATATTATCCTTTCTTGTTGGTAGGTGATTTATTTGCTGAATGTTATGTTCTAGTAGCATATCTAATAGCTTTTCAAATTGCCTCTTATCTTCTGCACTACTATTGCTCTCTTTTTTATATGTATAAATACAACCACAGTCTCCTATTCGTTCTTTCCATTCTACAAAAGGAAAGTTAAAGTCTCCGGTTAGGAGTATAGTCCAGTCCTTGTGATTTCTACATATTTCATCCAGTTTTTCAATTATTATGTCAAACTCTTTAGTATTAGGGGTCTATATATTACAATGTTCACTAATTTTTCAGATTCAAATTCTACCGCTATTAATTCACATTCTGTGTTACTATATTTCTCAGATTTTTCCTTGATTGGCATCTCTCCCATATATCGCGGTTCCCCCTTGATTTCTATTTTTCTATCTGATCTATAAGTTTGGAAACCCTTTATCTGGTCATCATTACCAGTCTCTTGGGAATACCAGGTTTCACTTATATTCAATATTTCTATTTTTTCATTTTGGGTTAGTTCTTCTAAGAACTCTATCTTTCTTTTGAGTTACTCGAAACTAGACCCTGCGCGTTCATCACTATGATTGTTTGCATATTATCTCCATTATCTAATATGGGTAATAATAAGGATTTTCCCATGTCTCTTTCCTGTTCTGATATGTTGATCTTTTTTCATTTCCAGAAATTCGTACATTAAAAATCCAACTTTTCCATTATATTTGTTCTTCCAGCTTCATATTTATTCACTTTGTGCATAAACCTGCACTTATCTCCATATCTGCACCATCCCCTTGCATCATAGATACATTGCTTGTTCCTTGTGCTATATCTAGGTGCTGATGGCTCATATCGTGGTGCTGACTTTTCATAATGTGTTGTTGGCTTGCTTTTTGCCTTCATCACATGATCTTTGTTCTTTTCTTTATTTGTTTCATTTTTTCCTTGGTTTTTATATGTATTTTATTTTTTGATTTTGATTTTGGTCTTTCATGGCTACAGGATGCATGTACCTACATTTCTTATTAAACCTACATCCATTTCCTTCTTTCCAGTTTCTACATATTTTGGATGTAGATCTCTGCATTCCTCTTCATAGCCATCTAGATATGCACATTTGCCATAGATCTCATAATTGTGACATATCTTAGGATGTTTGTAATAACATCTTTCACCAAACCTGCAATTCCCTCTTTTCAAAAGGGTGCATACTGTGTCTTTCTTTTCTTTTCTTTTTTCTTGTTCATTCCCCTCAGTATGGAGATCCAGGTACAACCTCTTTGGGATTTTATTTTGATTTATCAGGTCATAATTTATTTCTTCATATGTATGTTGCTGTATTGCCTCATATGTAGAATCTATGAGTTTCTCTGCATCCATACTATTATCCTGTTCTTTGTTTTCATTAATCTTTTCTCTCTCTTCAGTCTTATTTTCTTCTCTATTTTCCTCTTCTTCCTCTTCTTCATCTTCTTCATCTTCTTCATCCTCCACAATCTGTACATTAAGTCTTGATTTAATGACCTTGTCTATCCATACTAGACATGTTGAGCAAAATATTTTTGTGTCATTATTTCTATTTTGCTCAACTTCAGCACATGACGGGTGTGTCGGTACGTGGCAAGCATAGCATTTCCTAATCAGGAGAGAGAGAGAGAGAAGTGTCTTACAATATTATCAGTTTAGATAAATATTTAACTTTATATTTTACTGATTTTCTGGAAATAAAAATTAGTCTAAAACATGCAGAGAGAGAGAGAGAGAGAGAGAGAGAGAGAGAGAGAGAGAGAGAGAGAGAGAGAGAGAGAGAGAAAGTCTGTTGTTAAGGCTGATTTGTCAAAATCAGTTGTTACACTGAGAGAGAGAGAGAGAGAGAGAGAGAGAGAGAGAGAGAGAGAGAGAGAGAGAGAGAGATGTCTCACAATGTAACAATTTAGAGCTAAAATTTCAACTTTATTTTTCAGTAATTTTCTGTCAAAAAAAAAGTTTGACTAAACAAACATTCACGAGAGAGAGAGAGAGAGAGAGAGAGAGAGAGAGAGAGAGAGAGAGAGAGAGAATGTTTACCTTTTCCAGGGAAGTTCTGGAAATTCGTCACCCAATCAGAAACTTCTTCTCAAGTTCTCATAATATGATTTTATCAGCAGTGAAATACACATTTGAGTTTCCAAGACCTGTCATCATGATGATGGTGATTTTGAAGGGAAAAATTTATGAGAAATATATTCTTGGTTTTGTTATGTTTTGTGCATTAATATTTATATATTTTTTCTTATTTTTGTCCACACACATATATATACTATATATATATATATATATATATATATATATATATATATATATATATATATATATATATATATATATATATATATATTTCATATTCTTAGAAATGTGTTAATACTCTGTAATATTGTTTATCTAAAACTATTTTTTGCAATATTAGATTATCACAGTTGATGTATTTATTATCCAAAAGTTATGAACATATTCAATGTCATTATATATATATATATATATATATATATATATATATATATATATATATACTATATATATATATATACAGTGTATATATATATATATACACTATATATATATGTATATAAATATATATTTATATATATACATAATATATAAATATATGTGTGCATATGTATACACATACACATTTTAATTAGACAAAATAATAAACAATATACAACTCTCTCTATTACAGAATTAGCAAAATACTCTTCATTATCAAAAATAAAATATAAATTGACAGAAACACTACACCAACATTACACCAACTACCGGCTCGAAAAACATGTTTGTTTTCGCCCAGACGCGAAACAAACACGTTTGGGGAATAGTAATTACCTATTGTTGGTGAATTATGCAAATGCTCACCGTCACCAACTGCTATGTTGAACAGTGGTTCTGAAGCTTCTGGAGCTAAATATTATTTTTGATTGTGTTTTAACTGGGACTTTGCATAATAATTTGAGAGCTGTGTGGAACTAGGCTCTCTCTCTCTCTCTCTCTCTCTCTCTCTCTCTCTCTCTCTCTCTCTCTTCTCTCTCTCTCTCTCTGTCTAGAAATTTTGAGAAAACTGACGAAAGAACTTAGGCTCTCTCTCTCTCTCTCTCTTATAAAGTTCATAGAGAATGATTAAAGCACTTAAGTTAACTACAAAGATTCTCTCTCTCTCTCTCTCTATCTCTCTCTCTCTCTCTCTCTCTCTCTCTCTCTCTGAGAAAGCTAGTTGAAAATGACAATAGAACTTAGGTAACTTAGGTTACCTTGAAATACTCTCTCTCTCTCTCTCTCTCTCTCTCTCTCTCTCTCTCTCTCTCTCACACACACACACATACACACACACAGACACAGAAAGTTCGTAGGAAATGTATAAAGAACTCAGATTGCCTTGAGAGAAGTCCTCTCTCTCTCTCTCTCTCTCTCTCTCTCTCTCTCTCTCTCTCTCTCTCTCTCTAGAAAATCATAAAATGGCTCAAGTTACCTTGGAAGTCTCTCTCTCTCTCTCTCTCTCTCTCTCTCTCTCTAAGAAAACTCACAGAAACAATTAAATGACATTCAGCCTAAACTGCTCAAAATCTAACCTGGAAATTGTCTTGCTCAGACCGATCTCTGTCTCTGGCCTGGAAGGCGTCTTTCCAGACTTCCAGGATCGGGGGTAATGGAGCTGGAAGCATCTGGAACTAAAAGGTTTGAATGGGAAGAAGATTTTCCAGATTTCCAGTGGCCCCGGTGGTCCTTTGCCAGAAGTTTGGACCCTGTTTGCAAGGCTGGACTTTGGCTATTTATAATTTTTTGGGACTGGAAAAAATGCTTATAGGAATTTTTGATTGATGTGTAGAAACACACACACACATATGTATATATGTATATATATACATACATGTATATATATATATATATATATATATATATATATATATATAGAGAGAGAGAGAGAGAGAGAGAGAGAGAGAGAGAGAGAGAGAGAGAGAGAGAAGAGAGAGAGAGAGAGAATAGATTTTAGTATTTAAAAAAACCCATAGACAGGAAAGGGAGTGTGGAGATGGGGGGAGGCCAGGAAAGTGGGTTGAGGGGGGATGAGGAGTGGTAATTGAGAGGGAGGGACAGAGTGGGGGATAAAGGACGTTCGAATGCACAGTTAGGCGATGCTTGGCAACACCACCTAAGTCAAGAGTAGACGCCCCAACTAAAGCCATTCGACAATGTACTAAATCACGTTACCAAAAATTAGCCGGAGGTGTCAAAGCACCATTGCGATCGAATGATTCGTTTGAGAGATATTTGAGAAAAGCGATGACTCGCATTACCCGGTCCCTTTGTGAATCCCGCCCCGAAATCATATTGGACATTATTATTACGAAAAGCCCTAGAAGACAGGCGTCGGTAATTTAATTAATGATTATATACGTCACGGGCCCCATGATTCCGTCGAGTTTGTATGGCTTGGAAATCGTAGGATATTAATGTTGGCAACCGTGGATCATAATAATGATTATTATGCTGTGATTCTGCAACAAAGTGGTTTGTGATATGGTGCGTTCGGGTGGGGGGTGGCTTGAAATGGTATTGCGTTTGTGTGTGTGTGTGTATATGTATGTGTATTTGTATGTACTGTATATATATATGTAGGTAATGTAAGTATATATATATATATATATATATATATATATATATATATATATATATATATATATATATATATATATCTCACACAACAAAACCTTTTTCCTTTTACTAACCATTTTAATCCAAACATATACATTTTAAAATTAACACTTCGAGAATAAAAC
>NC_089773.1:14319272-14329272 GCF_040412425.1 Macrobrachium rosenbergii
TTTACAGGAAGAAAAATGTGCTATTATTATTATTATTATATCATTTTATAGTGAGGGATATACATATATTATCATCTTTATTATAAATTAAGGGATATTATTACTATTATTATTATTATTATTATTATTATTATTATTATTTTTTACAGTGAGGAATATATACATTATTATTATTATTATCATTATTATTATTATTATTATTATTATTATTATTATTACTATTATTTTAAAATACTTTTCATGGTCAAAATTGGTCGTCAAGTGTCCCCCACAAACGAAACATGACAGAATCCATAGAGTATAAAATCTTCATCAAACAGAATGCAGGATTTCTGGTCTCCAGCCCGAGCAGCCTCTGAGAGCTCGGGATATAAATACAGGAAACTGACTCAAAACAACTTGTTTACCTTTCTCCTAATTACCCCGATTCCCGGGGCCATCACGTGTGCACCCCTGCTACTGCCGTCCTCAGCACGCTGCCAAAAACTGGAGTGGGCCAGTGAGTCACAGAGGCCTCGCCGTTGCCGCCTATGTGGGTTTTCTGAAACGGCGGGAAAATTAGGTAATTGTATCAAGAAACTGTTGTGTTTTCATAAGAACTTCTTACAAAATATTCGTAAACATAATTCATATGAAATTATAAAATATTATTATGTGATGACAGTTAATGATATAGATATTGGTTGGTATATTAAGAAGTTTGTCATTAAGGCCTAACTTCGTCACGAAGATATGGAAATATGATTAGATATTATTTTTAATAAATTATACATTTTATAGAGCATTAATTAAGGAAAATTTAATTGATTTAAGTACCTCATGAGTTTTTTTCATTTTTTAGAGTCTTTAGCTTTCTGTAAAAGAAAACTATTGTGCCGACGTTGTCTCCCCGTCCGCACTTTTTTCTGTCCGCCCTCACATCTTAAAAACTACTGAGGCTAGCGGGCTGCAAATTGGCATGTTGATCATCCACCCTCCAATCATCAAACATACCAAATTGCAGCCCTCTAGCCTCAGTAGTTTTTATTTTATTTAAGGTTGAAGTTAGCCATAATCGTGCGTCTAGCAACTATAGAGGCCAGGTCACCACCGGGCCGTGGTTATTAAAGATTCACGGGCCACGGCTCACACAGCATCATACACCGAGACCACCGAAAGATAGATCGATTTCCGGCGGCCTTGATTACACGCCGTAGCTGCTGTACGGAAAACTCGATTGCGCCGAAGAAACATCGGCGTATATTTTGCTTGTTCAGGATTCGCCGTAACCACTAAATATACAGATATGAATTTATATAAAAAAAATATTCAACAGTTTTTTCGTATTACAAGCCAATCGGATGTATTCTGAAATCCCTTTAAAAAAATGTATATAAGGGAAAAAAATTTGTGTATAAAGCAATTCGTATTTCTGGGCCTCAAAGTTCCCAAAAGAGGATTGCATGATATGCATTTATTCAGCAGAATGGAAAATATTTACGCTGCGCGATGATTCGTTGCATTGCATAATTATGCAGAATATAATGTGCGCGATTTTTACTATATTGGACATAATTTGGGTAGTGCCGACAGTGCACCTTGTGCTGTGCACTGTAGGCGTTACTGAAGGTTCTTAGTGTTGTTGGCAACTATAGCGGAGCCAGACGCACGATCATGGCAAACTTTAACCTTAAATAAAATAAAAACTACTGAGTCTAGAGGGCTGCAATTTGGTATGTTTGATGATTGGAGGGTGGATGATCAACATACCAATTTGCAGCCCTCTAGCCTTAGTAGTTTCTAAGATCTGAGGGCGACGGAAAAAGTGCGGAAAGAAAAAAGTGCGGACAGAAAAAGTGCGGACAGAAAAAGTGTGGACAGAAAAAGTGCGGACAGAAAAAGTGTGGACAGAAAAAGTGCGGACAGAAAATTGCGGACAGAAAAAGTACAGAAAACGGATAGAAAAGTGCGGACAGAAAAAGTGCGGACAGAAAAAAAGTGGACGGACGGACAGAAAAATAGCCAAAAAAAGTCTAAAAAAGTAGTTTTCTTTTACAGAAAACTGAAAATTGAATTATTATTCCCAAAGCTTCAAATTCACCTTCGATCCGACAAACAGTGAATTTAAGGATTCCCAAATAAGTTGAGGAGGGGGTCTTAACTCCCCCTCCCACACTCCCCCCAAGCCTCCCACCCCCCATGGGGGACACGAAAGATGACCTATGTGAACAGAAATGGAAAACCATGGCTAGGATAATGGTCCCATTTGCATATAAATGGAATGCGTGACGTCACTCTTCGGATGCCACAAAGAGTGAGTGGACCTTTTTTCCAACAAGGTAGAATAAGAAGGTAATGATGGAGTATTTGTGAAGTAGCAGCTATCTCTCAAAGCAAAGGGGTTCTCTCTCTCTCTCTCTCTCTCTCTCTCTCTCTCTCTCTCTCTCTCTCTATCTATCTTTCAGCGGCGTCTGCAGTTATAACATGCAATATTGTTATCAAATTTTTTGTGTCAGTTTCATGGTTCTGTTAAAATTAACGCCCCCGCCTCTCTCTCTCTCTCTCTCTCTCTCTCTCTCTCTCTCTCTCTCTCTCAGTCCCTTTCCCATTTATAACATGCAAGACTGTTATCAAAATCTTTGTATAAGTTTGTGTTTCTGTTGAAATTCTCTCTCTCTCTCTCTCTCTCTCTCATACCCACCCCTCCCTGTCTCTCCTATTCCACCCCCTCTCTCTCTCTCTCTCCTCTCTCTCTCTCTCTCTCTCTCACTGCACAAGATGTGGTATATCCATCTTATATTGACAGGTATACTTAAATCACATTTTCTCTCTCTCTCTCTCTCTCTCTCTCTCTCTCTCTCTCTCTCTCTCTCACACACACACACCCACCTCCCATCCCACCCCTCTCTCTCTCTCCACCCCTCTCTCTCTCTCTCTCTCTCTCTCTCTCTCTCCCCCTCAATTACCCCTTCGTGAAAAACCAAGCCGAATATCACAATACCCCAAAACAGAGACCCAAATAAAGTCATACAACCGGTGCCAAAACATTTGGAATTCCCATTGTCATATTACGAAACAGGGACCTGGCGAACTAGGCAATTAGAACGCGTATTTAGAGCCGCTGGAATACGGTATTCCTCGGTTTGCGTTGCTGAATAATGCCGGCTGGGTAATCAAAATATTAATGAGCGAATGTAGAATTTCATGAATACTGGATTATCATCATTATCGTCGTCGCCGTCACCACCAAGGTGGTGGTGTTGGTTGGTGGTGAGAATTGAGGTTAGGTTAGAGTGACTATATATATATATTTATATATATATATATATATATATATATATAAAAAAATATATAATCCTTTCTTAAAAAAATATTCCTATCCTAATTATCTGTCATCCCCCCTTCTTTTGTACACTCTCTTCACCTATCTATATTCTCCCATTCTCTCTGCGTGTTCAAACCATCTCAGTACATTCTGACTAGCCATTTCACACACGATAAATTCTTTATTGCTTCTTACTTCCTCGTTCCTTACCCTAAGCACTACAGCAAGGGTGAGAGAGAGAGAGAGAGAGAGAGAGAGAGAGAGAGAGAGAGAGAGAGAGAGAGAGAGAGAGAGAGAAAGTTTTCCATTACAGAGAGAGAGAGAGAGAGAGAGAGAAGATAGACAGACGAATAAACGTAAATAAATAAATAAATGAATAAATATTAAAACAATGAATCAACGAACTTACTAACGCAAGAGCCATCACCCCCTGACCCAAGAGAACTCCTGGAAATAACTAAACAAGAAACGAAGCCAATGAAGCCTCCTACAGGAACACTCATTCGAACTCAGTAACGCGAATTAACGCAATTAAAAACTCACTCGAGGTACTCCTATCAATCACTTGCCCTTAATTGTCGCGCAGTGACGTCAGCAAAGCGATTTGTTTACAGTTCTTCTTCTTCCAATTTTAACTTCGACTCCTAGACTTCGATGGGACGTGTTACCGTTTGTCTTTGTGTAGGCCAGGCTCTAATGAAGGTACTGGAAGTAGTTTTGGGGGGGCTTCGCCCCCCTGTATTAAGGGGGGAGGGCGTGGGAAGGGGTGTTTTATATTTCTTGGGGAAATGTTAGTATAATCAGGGAGAGATTTACAAAATCTGATATGACAGTGTAAGCCAGGTTCTAATGAAGGTATTGGAAATAGTTTTGGGGGGCTTCGCTCCCTGTTTCTTAAGGGGGAAGGGTGTGGGAGAGTGTGTTTTATTTGTCTTAGGAAATGTTAGTTTAAGCAGGAGAGATTTCCAAAATCTGACAGTGGATGCCGGGGCCTAATGAAAGTACTGAAATAGTTTTGTATATATATATATATATATATATATATATATATATATATATATATATATATATATATATATATATATATGTATATAAACATTATTCCCTCACTTACAAACCAATTGCGTTCAAATTTAACCTGTAATTTAAATCAGGGTTGAAAGGAACACCAATTTCCTCTAAAAAATATTTTAAAAATCATAATGCAATTTCAGCCTCAAAATTAAAACCATTTACGAAATAAAAACATTTAGACTCAACCTTAATTGATATCTATTGATATTTATTGATATCTGTCACTGCATTTATTCCAGCCTAAATATGAAAATATATTAAATACATTCTTTATAGCAGGGACCCACCAAACTCGGTAAATATATCATTTTAATTTTCAAGAGATCCAGTTTTTTTATATATATTTATTTTCCCAATAGAGTGACGAACGATCACATTTAGATTCTGAATATTAATAGATAATATTTTGTCGCCAGCCAATGGCCCAGTGAGCAATCAGAAAAGAATTAATGATTTCGAATATTGAAGCCAATCGTCGGACGGACGTGTTTTGAGTTTTCGTTTAATAAAATAAAAACTCTCATTCGAATGTAGATTCGTGACACTAATTCGTCATTGCGTAATGGATTCCATTTTCGTAAACAAGAGACGAATTAATTTTTATTAATCTTTTTATTAATATTTTTTTTGGGGGGGAGTAATTTTGAGCATGGGAAATCGTTTAGGATATGATATAGAAGGTAAATGAATCACTTTTGTAATTTATAGGTGCAGATGAATGTAATTCACTGATGAAGCCTTAAAAAATGTAATTGAATGGTGCAGTTAGGATTGATGTAATTCACTTATGCAGCTAAGAATGATGGAATTAACTAGTAAAGCTAAGAATTATGTAATTTACTGACACAGCTAAGAATAATGTAATTTACTAATACAACTATGGATAATATAATTTTAATTTACTGATGAAACTGAAAAAATGTAATTGACTGGTACAGTTAGATTGATGTACATTACTGATTAATTAGTGCATGTAAGAATTATGTAATTTTCTGACACAACTAAGAATAATGTAATTCACTAATGCAGCTACGGATGCTATAATTTCTTGATGAGCTTAGAAATAATGTAATCTACATGAGAAGTTATGAATCATGTAATTTACAGATACAGCCATCATTGTTGTAATTCTTTAACACAGTTAAGAATTATGTAATTTACCATTGAAGCTAAGAATAATGTAATTTATTGATGAGGTCAGAAATTATGTAATTTGCCAGGGAAGTTGTAAATCGTGTAATTAATCTGAAAAATTACAAGCAAGACCCACAAAAATTGAAAATTAAAATTTACAATATTTCAAAATAGTTATGTATTTCATTTTACACCTCATACAAATATGAATAATGTTGACAAAGCTGAATATAACTCAAGGATCTAAATGCTTTCTATGAATTCACAGTAAAATTCAAAAAAATAATTACAATGAATTACACAACACCATAACATTTGAGGCAGGTTTTCAAAACTGTTCTCTAGGTTAATTTCTTTCTCTCAGGAATATAAGTAATAATTGCAAAGCAGTAGATAATTCAAAGGTCCAAACTCTTTCTATGAATCCCCAGTAAAATACAGAATAAAAACAATAATTGCAATGAATTACACAACACCATAAAATTTAAGGTAAGTTTTCAAAACTGTTTTGTAGTTTAATTTCTCTGTCAGAAATATTTTTAATATTTGCAGAGCAGTAGATAATTCAAAGGTCGAAACGCCTTCTATGAATTCCCAGTAAAATACAAAATAAAAAAAAAATAATTACAATGAATTACAGAAGACCATAACATTTAAGGTAGGAGGCCAAAGTTCAAAGGTCACATGCAAGCAAAAGGTTCTCTTTTCTCCCCTCCCTCTCTCTCTCTCTCTCTCTCTCTCTCTCTCTCTCTCTCTCTCTCTCTCTCTCTCTCTCTCTCTCTCTCTCTCTCCCCTCATGCATGAAAGTTCACGAGCACAGGAGGGGCGTCCAGTTATAAATGATAATTCATGATAATTAATGATAATCCTGGCGATTATTCTGGCGCCCACTGTGGAATGAAGGAGAATTAATAGTTTGTTCCCTTTTATTTAAAAAGATCAAGTTTGGTGCTAAAAGTCAGCATTCCCAAAGTACATATGTAAATGAGTGTGACACAGAGAGAGAGAGAGAGAGAGAGAGAGAGAGAGAGAGAGAGAGAGAGAGAGAGAGAGGTTGGGCCAGATGGATTGTGGGAAATGTTAAATTTATTTTAACGAAGTTCAATTCATCTGTTACATTCCCCTGTCATACTGAAATGTTAAAGGAGTCTACATTTTACGAGAAATTGAAAATTGTTAATTTGGTAAAAAAAATTGTCTGTAATTTACTTAACTGGAGTATATTGATCTTCGTACAAAATTTCTATATGATTTGACTTGAAGATAAAAATTTATGCCATATATATATATATATATATATATATATATATATATATATATATATATATATATATATATATATATATATATATATATATATATATATGTTATATATATATATCATCCAAACTCAAGCCTTCCCAGAGACAGAATTCATTCAGAAATTCTATAAATTACAAGAAAACATTTTGCAACATCGCAAAAAATGCTATTTCCTTCTGCAATTCACATCTTTGAAAAAAAAATCCGTCGCAAATATTAAGGTCAAGGCCGCTTGGGTGAGCTAATTAGTCATCATTCTCATAGCAATCATCATTAGTGATTTCCTTGGTGCATATTCTCTTCAGTGAATAGGCTTCAAATGACATTCCCTAATTAGGAGGTGTAAGTCTAAAGCGATTATCTCCTCAAGTTATTTGAATAATTTATGAAATTATCCGACTGGGACAGATTATCTGATAACTTGAAATAACAGAGAAATAGAAATTTGCAAAAATAATCCCACAAATTAGTTACAGTTCTTTCAATTATTCAGTGTCCCAGAATTTCACATCAAGTTATTTGAATAATTTATGAAAATTTATGAATGGGATAAATGATTTGAAGACTTGAAATAAAAGTGGAAAAAAGTGCTAAAATAATCCAGGGCATTTGTTACAATTGTCCTAAAAAAATGTAATTTTTTGGTAATGGAATTTCTTCAGTATCATGCTTGTTCTCTGTAATAATTCATTTTCATATTCCTTCTTGCTTGTATTTATAGATTACATCACGAATTACTTTGAATTAGTTACATCAGGAAATTATATCATTCATGGCTGCATCTGTGAATTACATTATTTCTAACCTCCTCAGTAAATTATATTATTCCTAGCTTCATTAGAAAATTACATTATTCTTAACTATATCAGGGAATTACGTCATTCATAGCTGTATTTATGAAATTACATGATTCATAATTTCTCTTGTAAATTACATTATTTCTCAGCACGTCAAGAAATTATATTATTCTTAGCTTCAATAGTACATTACGTAATTCTTAGCTGTATAAGTAAATTACACAAATCTTAGCTTTACTAAATTAATTCCATCATTCTTGGCTGAATTAGTGAATCACATCAATCTAACTGTACCAGTCAATTACATTTTTTAAGCTTCGTCAGTGAATTACATTAATCTGCACATATAAATTACAAAAGTGATTCATTCACCTTAATAAAAAAGATTAATAAAAATTAATTCGTCTCTTGTTTACGAAAATGGAATCCATTACGCAATGACGAATTAGTGTCACGAATCTACATTCGAATGAGAGTTTTCATTTTATTAAACGAAAACTCAAAACACGTCCGTCCGACGATTGGCTTCAATATTCGAAATCATTAATTCTTTTCTGATTGCTCACTGGGCCATTGGCTGGCGACAAAATATTATCTATTAATATTCAGAATCTAAATGTGATCATTCGTCACTCTATTGGGAAAACAAATATATATAAAAAATGGATCTCTTGAAAATTAAAATTATATATTTGCCAGTTAGTGGGTTCCTGTTGTAAAGAATATACTTAATATATTTTCATATTTAGGTTGGAAAAGATTTATTGACAAATATTGATGAATATCAATATATATTAATTAGAGCAGAGTCTAAATGTTTTTAAATCGTAAATTTTTTTTTTTTTAGTTTTGGGGCTGAAATGGCGCCGTGATTTTTTTTTATTATTTTAATAAACTGGTGTTCCTTCCTCGACCTGATTCAGATTACAGATTATATTTGAAAGTAATATAATTATATATATAAGATATATATATATATATATATATATATATATATATATATATATATATATATATATATATATGTGTGTGTGTATACATATACATACATATATATATATGTATGTATGTATATATATGTATATATATATAGTATATATATATATATATATATATATATATATATATATATATATATATATATATATATATATATATATATATATATATAGTAGAGAGAGAGAGAGAGAGAGAGAGAGAGAGAGAGAGAGAGAGAGAGATTAAAGCCAGCAGAATGTACCAACAAATCAACAAATCTTATTCCTAACACTGAATAAATATGACGACAAAATATAACATAATTTTTGAGTAATTAAAACTGTTTTTATGCCCAACTAAACAAATCATTATTTATATTTACTAATTAGAGTAATGGTTAAAAAATCTTTCCTGTTAAAATCTGAAAAAAAAAAATAATTTTGTTTTTATGTCATCTAATTTTTAAGGTTTAAAATCACATAAGCTAAATATACTCAGACCAATTTTGTTAAAAACAGTTTTAAATAAAGATTCTCTAGGATATCAAACAGGATGTTTTTATGGAAGAAAATTGTTATAGGAAAAAAACTCGGTCACTGAACTTGTCTAATACAAATTTTACACGAGAAATAAATAAATATATCTTAAATATATCTTCACACACATGACTTTCATTACAAGCAAATATTAAATGAATCCTTTTACTAAAACTATATATAACTATATATGTATGTATATATATATATATATATATATATATATATATATATATATATATATATATATATATATATATATATATATATATATATATACATATACATAATAACTTAATATACCCTTATTCACATATAGCAAAGTCTACCAAATTTTGTATTTCAGATATAAAATGAAATACAAATCAACAACTTTATTTAAAAATAAAACTCCCAGGCAATTTTTCCAATAATTCCCTCGCTCCATAAACCCGATATTACTTAAAGTATTGTGAATTCAGTATTTGAATAAATGCAGTATTTAGATAAATACAGGTTTTTCCCGCGACACATTTTGCATAAATGTTAGCAAATGCTTTAGGTTAATGTTTCCCGAATGTATAAAGAATGTTATTCCTACTGTATTTTAATGTTTGCTCTGTTGGAGAGAGAGAGAGAGAGAGAGAGAGAGAGAGAGAGAGAGAGAGAGAGAGAGAGAGAGAGAGAGAGAGAGAGAGAGATTATAATAGGAAAAATTCACTTTGAAATACCTGACTGCTTTTTGGGAACAAGAGAGAGAGAGAGAGAGAGAGAGAGAGAGAGAGAGAGAGAGAGAGAGAGCATAAATTCCCTTTGAAATACCTGACTGCTTTTTGGGAAGAAGAGAGAGAGAGAGAGAGAGAGAGAGAGAGAGAGAGAGACAGAGAGAGATCATG
>NC_089773.1:14336772-14349272 GCF_040412425.1 Macrobrachium rosenbergii
CGGGCCGGGGTTTTTAAATGAATGTCATCGTATCATTTGAAAAATGATTATAAGACGTCCAGTTGTTGTATAACCTTATAATAATATTTAGGAAAATCTTAGATATAATATACTCATTACATATTTTCCTTCAAGATGTTTATAATGTTCTAACTTACTATTATTATTATTATTATTATTATTATTATTATTATTATTATTATTATTATTATTATTAGAAGATGAACTCTATTCATATGCAACAAGCCCACCACAGGGGCCATTGACTTGAAATCCAAGCTTCCAAAGACTACTATTATGGTGTTCATTAGAAACATGTAACAGAAGGTAATGGGAAGTACAGAAATAAATTAACATATTAATAAACAAATTTTAAAAATGTGACAAACAAAACCACCTCAATAGTTTTCTTTTACAGAAAACTAAAATGTTTGGTTTACCACAGCAAGGTAATATAAAATCTATATAAGAAAATAGTGAATAAAATATTAGGGGCAAATAGATCAATAAAAGAGCAAATGACTATTCAAATAAATATGAAAATAATATTATAAACGAATAACTTGCTTCCTGATATTTTACAGCAAAAGTCTTTTTGCAGACCGAACAGCATTCCATAATTGCAAAGCATATGCAACATATTATTGCAGAGAGATCTGGAGTAAACCACACGAAAACCAATAAATCGTTTTTAAAATTCATTGCAGAAACGTATTGGCATTCATGAGGCATATTTTACGTTATTTGCAACGTTGCAAAAACCAATCGTATTGCAAAAAAAACTGACGAGTTGCAACACTGCTTGCAAGGTTATTTGTCGCAAGTTCCCTTGAGAGAGATTGCAGGAATTTGTTGCACAGTAAGAAAAAAATTATATATGATGTCAGTCGGTAAATATTAAGGTTGAAGGATTTACGTACTCGGTTTATTAAGCGGAATACCTGTAAATACAGGAGTTTTTACTGATGATAATGATTTCTGTATTTCCTGTTACTTTCTGTAACCTATTTCAAAATGAACACTGTAATATTCTACGGAAGCTTGAATTTCAAGTCAGCTTCATCTCATAATAATAATAATAATAATAATAATAATAATAATAATAATAATAATAATAATAATAATAATAATAATAATAATAATAATAATAATAAACTATTTCCTTTATCTAGGAGTTTTTTACGATAACCTAATTACGGTACTTGACTTTACAGTAAAATAAACTTTTTTTTTTAATTAAGGATTTTTTTCACAATAATTTAATTACGATACTTGACCTTACAACACAATAAACTATTTACTTAATCTAGGAGTATTTTTACAATAATTTAATTACGATACTTGACTTTACAATACAATAAACTAGCTCCTTAATCTAAGAGTTTTTTTCGGTAATATAATTACGATACTTGACCTTACAGTACAATAAACTATTTACTTAACCTAGGAGTATTTTTACGATAATCTAATTACGATACTTGACCTGACAATACGAAAATCAACCTAATTTCGACTACATACCTGAAAATACTATTCACCTATAGAGGCCATCTCACACACGACACAAAACAGCAAAAACTATTCCCACAGTTTCTCAAAGTCACCGACAGATGTCAGCAGGGTTCCCATTTTGTAAACAATAATCATTTTCAAGGGAAATTCGTCCTTACAGACTTGGCAGGCCCCACGTGGTCCCCTGAGGCAAAATAGAGTTCTTGGGTAACTTCTCGAAGACGAGAATGATGTAACTGTTGAAACAGGTAGTTGGTAGTTTAATTAGCAAAGATTTTAATCTATTTAAGATGTTGAATGATTATGTAGTTTATAGATATTGTACTCTTGTTCATGTTAAGAGTGAGTTGCTAAATATTTCTTATTATAAATGAACTGAAGACTCGGATATTTTTCAGGAACTATTGAAACTAGTAGTTGGTAGTTTAATTAGCAAAGCTAAGTAATTATAAATTCTATAGATATATTGCATTGTTGCTTATATTAAGAGTGAGTTGCTACATATTATAGTTTTATTAAATGAATTAGAAACTCAGTTAGATATTTTTTTTTAGAAATTAGATACGAAAATGAAAGAATGGTTGGAACTGGTCGTTGGTAGTCTAATTAGCAAAGGTTTTAGTCGACTTAAAATGTAATCATTATATATTCTTCAGAAATAATGCACTGTTGCTCATATTAAGACTGAATTGCAATACATTACAGTTATAATAACTGAATTACGTTCTCATTTAGATATTTTGTAGAATCCAGAGACAAATTATTAGCTCAATAATTTATCTAAAGGTCATTTCAAAACAGTGGACCTTTGTAAGATTATAATCTTACATGGAAGATATAGTATCATGATGTACTGATACGTGCAAAGATTACTGAGAATAGAATAATTAAATATAGTTTCAAGGAAAGCATATTTTGTATAAATTGGTAGTGTTGGGGCGATTGTATTAAAATACAGCAGGTATGATGCATTTGAAGTTCGGTATAAGAATGAGCTTATATTTGGTTAAGTGATTATATGTATGCATATATATATATATATATATATATATATATATATATATATATATATATATATATATATATATATATATATATACATATATATATATATATACATATATACACATATATATATATATATATATAGAAATAATCAACACACAATCACGTGTGGAACAGAAATAAATTTATGACTCACATCAGGATCGAACCCAGGTCTTTTAATTGAAAGGCAAGGGCGCTGCCCACTAGGCCATACAAGCCATAAAAGAAGTTGGAACCTGAGAGCAACTGCCAGTGGGCAATGCCCTTGCCTATCAATTGAAAGACCTGGGTTCGATCCTGACGTGAGTCAGAAATTTATTTATATACATGTACATATATAAATATAATATATACATATATATATGAATATATACACACATACATACATACTTCCCAATCTTTTCTAAATACAAACTCGCCTAATTCATCAACTTGAAGACCAGATAATTGCCTCGATTGTAAGTCAATTAAAAAAAATAAATCTTTCCTTTCTCCAACTCAGTCCAAGAAAAAGTAATTCCTCTGAGAGAGAGAGAGAGAGAGAGAGAGAGAGAGAGAGAGAGAGAGAGAGAGAGGAAATGAGGATGAGAAACTTCTTCCAACTCTCTCACTCTCTCTCTCCTTTTTTCTCCCTCTTCCCCTTTCTCATCTTTCTCGTCCTCTTATCCTTCTTCTTCTTCTTCTTCTTCTTCTTCTTCTTCTTCTTCTTCTTCTTCTTCTTGCAGAAAGTAAAAAGAAAGCGAAAGACGAGAGGAGTCATTTAATGCATAACAACTAAAGTTAATCTGTTAATTCCATCAGCTCTTGGGAAGAAGAAGAAGAAGAAGATGAAGAAGAAGAAGACACTTGTTTAAGATGAAGAAATGGTGAATCTTGTCTCATGAGATCAATTACTTCCAGTTTTTACCTTCTTCATTTTTTTAGGGGGTGTCTGGGCCACTTGGCCCTCAAGGGGTATGGTTGATTAATTCCTCAGATATCGCAAATGTGCAGGTTTGAAATTACCATCTGAAGATACAGGAAATGTCTTAAAAACACGACAGAGTGTCAAGGATTTTCGTGTGTTTGACACAACTTATACAGACGAAAGTAGTTGGCTCTCTGGTGTTGATTTTGAAGCCTTTCCTGCGTATTCAGGTGACGATCTATTAAGAACGGTATCACTGCCAAGGTATCTTCTTTAACAAAGGTTATCAGAGTAAATTTATGTCAATAATCAAATGTTTTTTTTTTATGACTGATACCATGACTGATAATATCTGTAACATTCCAAAGATCCTCTGATCACTTTCCTGGGTACAAATGTGGCCCATGGCACAACAAACTTCCAAAGGACAGTACTTACCAAATAAACCAACAAATGCTGGTGTCTGACAGCTAAGAGTGGGTGCTCTGAAAGGCATATTTTTTGAGACCTGGTCCTACTGCAGGAAAGTCCTCTCCCAGTTCCCAAAATTGGAGGGTGACCACTTGGGAACCTGACTGGGCAAAGCAGATTTTGGGCATGACAGCTAAGAGTGGCTGCCCTGAAAGGTATATTTTTCGAGGTCTGGTCCTACTGCAGGAAAGTCCTCTCCCAGTCCCCAAAATTGGAGGGTGCCCTCTTGGGAACCTGACTGGGCAGAGCAGGCTTTGGTCAGAAATGGTATACTTGTCAGAAGAGGCATTAAGTGGCATATTGAGACCTTAGAATGTTTCAGATATAACAAAATCTAATAGAAAATTGGAAAAATTTAAATCATTATCAGTTTAATAAAATTCCCTGAATTTCAGTAAAAAAAACTTAGACAAAAATTGAACTTGCTTCTAGGAAATATAAATAAAGATCAAAATAAATTAAATCTCTTCTCAGTGACAATTCAGACACTGACAAGGAATTAGAAATATATTAGAAAATGTATATATGAAGATACATTTACCCTGAAGGTAAAAATAATATTAAAAAAATACAAGATCAGTGTTATATGATTTTTATGTCCTTCAAGGAAAAAACACACTAAAAAAATTAAATTGTGTGGTTACACGAAGATATTATCTTGAGGCTAATTCAATTTTTTTCTAACCTAGAGTTGAGGAAATCTTTGCTATGCTAGATCACCCTAAGCTATTGAAATTCTAGAGTATACTAGGTGGTAGTTAATGAGTACCCTGTATAGTGATAAAAATATACTAGGAAGAGTAATCTACCTTGCAAGATTTATAACTGTACATTTTTCTACTTTACAATATAGCAAGTGGTAAAGTTTTTTTTTTTGTCTCATCAAGACAGTCTCTCTCTCTCTCTCTCTCTCTCTCTCTCTCTCTCTCTCTCTCTCTCTCTCTCTCTCAAAAACAGATACCAATTCATCAATATATATATATATATATATATATATATATATATATATATATATATATATATATATATATATATATATATATATATATATATATATATATATATATATATATATATATATATATATATATATATATATATATATATATATATTTTTAAAATCCCCACTTACCACAACAAACATTTGAGAACATACTATTGCAACACTGCTGTGTGTTGCGGGTTAGAACCTACTTCTGCAACATTGCTCTGTGTTGCAGGGCTGTTGCTAACAAGCCATTAGGACAGGAGGGTATTCAAATTCACCGCAATGCTGAAATTCAGATCTGAATTCCTGAATAATGACGGGTGGGTGATTCAGTATTAACCAGGCGGTGTGGGAATTGTAATGAGTTGCACAGCTTAGCAACAGATATGCTATGTTCAAATTGCAAGTATCGCGGGAGAAATGGGGGCGAATTTGAAATCGTATTGATAGTGGTGGTTACACATACTTGCTTTGTATGTGTGTGTATGTATATATATATATATATATATATATATATATATATATATATATATATATATATATATATATATATTTATATATATATATATATATATATATATATATATATATATATATATATATATATATATATATATATATATATATATATATATATATATATATATATATATATATAGAGAGAGAGAGAGAGAGAGAGAGAGAGAGAGAGAGAGAGAGAGAGAGAGAGAGAGAGAGAGCAAACCTCCTCACAATTACAGTAAGGCATAATAAACCATGAACAAAAAATAAAAAAAGAAAACAAGACATGGCATGAGAGAGAGAGAGAGAGAGAGAGAGAGAGAGAGAGAGAGAGAGAGAGAGAGAGAGAGAGAGAGAGAAATGACACTACTCTTTCACATACTACACCACAAAAACAAAACAATAAAATTTAAAAAAATACAGCTGATGTGTCAATGTCTGTTCCCTTCACGTCAAACAATACATCATGCACGTTCCATCTCCTCTGTTACGAACTTTTCTGGAACCTATCAGACAACTTTTATCTCCAGGGGCCATCTGTCTCTGGATCCTGGAATCCTGGAAGCCTGGAACCTGGAACCCTGGAAGCCTGGAAGCTATAGATTTTTATAGATTTTTATATTGGGGACGTGTCATGGAAAGTCCATATTTCAGAGAGACACTCGCTGGATCATTGTAACTTACTATATATGCAGCTTGAATAATATTTGTGTAAGATTCGTATAATAATATATGATTGTTATATTAACAGAGAGAATGATGTTGTGATCAGTGATTGGCTTTTATGAGGTTATACAATCATTAATAATTGTTAAATTAACAAGCTGGGTAATTCTGTGATCAGTAATTCAGTTTTGTAGGTTTATACCATAGCATATAATTGTTCCTTGACAAACAGAATGATATTATAAAAGTGCATATTCATTTATAGGGTCATACTAAAATGAATAACTGTTTATGCAGTCAAGAATGATTGTTAAATTAACAATACAATCATAAATCATTGTTGAATCAACAAGTAGAATGATACCTTGATCAGTAATTAGATTTTTGTGGGTTACACAGCAAATTATTATAGGAGTGGAGGAAGTATATATAAGATGGGTACTGTATGGGTATATATGAGAGAGAGAGAGAGAGAGAGAGAGAGAGAGAGAGAGAGAGAGAGAGAGAGAGAGAGAGAGAGAGAGAGAGATGCTAACTAATGAAATTCTCCTCACAGCAAACATCCACTTTTTTGTTGTGTCTCATCCAGTATGAAGTTTGGGATTTCGAATTTTTGTCATGTTTCTCATTTCATGGAAGGTTTAAGATTCCAGTTTTTCTTTTTTAAATCCTGCTGGAAATTCCAGAGGTTCCTCCTGTGATTAATAATTCATTATTTTTTTTTCTCAAAGAGCCTGGGAGAAAGTGGAGATATAATGGGTTTAGGTAGACGAGGCTAATATATATACATATATATATATATATATATATATATATATATATATATATATATATATATATATATATGTGTGTGTGTGTGTGTGTGTGTGTGTGTGTGTGTGTGTGTGTGTGTGAGAGAGAGAGAGAAAGAGAGAGAGAGAGAGAGAGAGAGAGAGAGAGAATGACTTGTGTACTGTCCTAGAGAGAGAGAGAGAGAAAGAGAGAGAGAGCGAGAGAGAGAGAGAGAGAGAATGACTAGTGTACAATCCCTTGGAGAGAGAGTACTGCCCTATAGAGGGGGAGAGAGAGAGAGAATGACTTGTGTACTGTCCTAGATAGAGAGAGAGAGAGAGAGAGAGAGAGAGAGAGAGAGAGAGAGAGAGAGAGAGAGACTACCAAAAGTAAACCCTCCGTACTCACAGTTAACAAAGCATCACATCAAGAAGGAGAAGAGAGAGAGAGAGAGAGAGAGAGAGAGAGAGAGAGAGAGAGAGAGAGAGAGAGAGAGAGAGAGAGAATGACTTGTACACACCCACCTTATATATACGACGCCATATCTCGCAGCTTGACGCCATCCCTTACTTTCCAGAGAGTTTTTCCAAATCTATCAGACGAGTTTTATCTGCCGCGGTCATCTGTCTCTCTCTCTCTCTCTCTCTCTCCCTGGATGCTGGAGGAAGCCTGGAAGAAGCCTGGAAGACTAGAAGCTGGAAGCTGTTCCAGTGTTTTATGGCCCAGTCTTTTCCTGGAAGATTGGGGAATTGGAGTAATTGATTTGTTTTTGTTTTTTGTGCCAAAAGTATCTGGTTTGTATATTGGCTAGTAAATTGTTGTTGTTGTTATTATTATTATTATTATTATTATTATTATTATTATTATTATTATTATTATTATTATTATTAAAAATGTATCTATCAAGAAGTTAAAAATTGCATTAGCTAAAATGGGTAATAAATAATAGAGAGAGAGAGAGAGAGAGCTGCCCCTTCACACATCCAGCTTAACTTTTGACTATTGGCATGAGAGAGAGAGAGAGAGAGAGAGAGAGAGAGAGAGAGAGAGAGAGAGAGAGAGAGAGAGAGCCTAAGCTACCCATTTACACATCCAGCTTATCTTTTGAATTGATACAAAGAGTCATTTACACCTTCCCTCACCACTTCCCCCTTCTCCCCCCTGCCCCCCAAAAAAGAGAGGAAAATGTCATCACCCCATTTGAGTGTTTCCAAGTACACATCATACTTCCTATTTATATGCAAATGACGCCATTACCTTGGCTAATGTCTGTCTAACTTCTGCTCTGTCGTCTTAACTTCCTCTGCTCTGTTGTCTTCAACTTCGTCTGATGTCTCTTTGGCCTGGATTTTCCAGGAATTGATGTTCTTAACTGGAATTACATTTTTCCAGTTTCCAGGTATACCTCTTTTTGGTTAGTTTCCAGAGTGATTAGGTTTTAAAGGCTTCTCTGGAAAGGGTTTGAAATTTCATTCATTTTTGGCTATTTTGAGATGGCCTGGATTTTCCAAGATTTTTTTTTTTTTGTAGCTGGAATTCAATTTTTCCAGTTTCCAGGTATATCTCTTTTTGGTTAGTTTCCAAAATGATTAGTTTTCCAAAGGACTGGAAATTTAATTCAACTTTGGCTCTTTGGCCTGGATTTTCCAGGAATTAGTTTTCTGTCGCTCGAATTCAGTTTTTCCAGTCTCCAGGCACACATCTCAGCCAATGTAAAATGACATATATTGATTTTAAAATAAAATCCTGAAGAAAATTGATAAGATTCGAGTTATATTTGCACAAGTCTAGCGATTTACCAAAAAAAATATAGTTTAGATCATTTATAAGAATAAAAAAGTATTATTCATTGTTACAGGAATATCCTAGTGTTTGCCAGATTGTTGCAAAAAATGGCATGTAATCCGGATTGCAATGAGATTTCTGTATATTGCAATTTCGTGTGCAATGTTCAATTAAGTTCCGAAGGCAAAAATTTGACAGAGGCAATCTGATGTTTTTAAATTGATGCCCAATTGTTTTGTTATTGTGAAGGGAAATTATTTTGATTATGTTACATGAAAAGATAAAGATTCTATTTGATTTATAGAATCTTTATGCTTTCGTGAAGATTGAACCCAGCTCATCACATTCCCCGTAAATGAAGAAACATTCAGCCAACATTCACCAGCAAAAACATTCGATAACCAACATTCTCCAACACCAGAAAAACCACTTAAGTTAAGATTTCTGTTGGGCAAAATGTTTGGGCAAACATGCACATTACCCCACAAAGTTAACAAACATTCCCTGAAATTCACCTGACAACATTTGCCAACCAACATTCCCCAACACCAGGAGAACCATCCATGTCAACATTTCCATCTGCCAAAATGTTAGGCCAAACATAACTGTAGTTTTAGGAAATGTTGAATCCCGGAAATTCACCAGACAACATTTGTCAACTAGCATCCTCCAACACCACGGAAATCACTCATGTCAACATTTCCATTTGCCAAAATGTTAGGCCAAACATAACTGTAGCTTTAGGAATTGTAGAATCCCCGAAATTCAGTTGACCTGACTCGGAAATGGACGCGGGAGCATTGACATCAGCCGTTGGGAAAAACAACAAATCACATTTTCCGTTTCCTGACTGGAAATAATTCTAGATGCGTTTGATGAAAGGGGTTTATGAACGTATTTTATTGGGGGCGTCGAGCTTTTAAATCTTTTTTTTTTCGGGGGCGCGACATTGGAAGATTTTTAGTGTCGAGCTTTTAAACCTTTTTTTTGGGGGGGACACTTATATACAATGAGAGAATTTTATGTATATTAATGTTGGAACTGTTTGAGGAAAAGAGACTTGTTCTCTCAACTTCAAAAAAGTATTCAAGAATGTTATTTATTAATATTAAAACCATCTAACAAAAAGAGAATTATTCCCTCCAGAAAATTATTTACAAATTATTCAAAGATAATTTGATATTTATCAACGTCAGGGCCATTCCGGAAAAAGAGAATTATCCCCTTCAGAAAATTATTCACAAATCATTCAAAGACAATTTATTTTTCAGTGTCAGAACCATTGAAAATTATTTACATATCACTCAAAGATAAGTTGATATTTATCAACATCAGAACCACTGAAAATTATTTACAAATCATTCAAAGATAATTTGATATTTATCAATGTCAGAACCATTTAAGAAAAATAGAATTATCCTCTTCAGAAAATTATTTAAAAATCATTCAAAGATAATTTGATATTTATCAATGTCAGAACCATTTAAGAAAATTAGAATTATCTCCTCCAGAAAGTCATTTACAAATCATTCAAAGATAATTTGATATTTATCAATGTCAGACCCATTTCAACAAAAGAGAATTATCCCCCCCAAAAATTATTTACAAATCATTCAAAGATAATTTGATATTTATCAATGTCAGAACCATTTAAGAAAATTAGAATTATCTCCTCCAGAAAGTCATTTACAAATCATTCAAAGATAATCTGATATTTATCAATGTCAGACCCATTTCAACAAAAGAGAATTATCCCCCCAAAAAAATTAT
This sequence comes from Macrobrachium rosenbergii, assembly GCF_040412425.1. Taxonomy (NCBI): domain Eukaryota; kingdom Metazoa; phylum Arthropoda; class Malacostraca; order Decapoda; family Palaemonidae; genus Macrobrachium; species Macrobrachium rosenbergii. The sequence continues at coordinate 14,347,191 of NC_089773.1, forward strand.
TTAAAAATCATTCAGAGATAATTTTATATTTATCAATGTCAGAACCATTTAAGAAAATTAGAATTATCTCCTCCAGAAAGTCATTTACAAATCATTCAAAGATAATCTGCAGACCCATTTCAACAAAAGAAAATTATCCCCTCCAAAAAATTATTTAAAAATCATTCAAAGACAATCTGATATTTATCAGTGTCAGACCCATTCCAGAAAAAGAGAATAGTCCCCTTGCCTTCAAATTTGACCCAGGGAAAAAAGGCATAGAGAGACAGAGAGAGAGAGAGAGTAAAAAGGGAACCATTATTGCATTGTCTAGACTACATTAGTGCAAAGTGCAACTTTGCATCCTGACTTCAACCGGTACCCAAGAATACAATGTCATTATGAAGAAGGCAACTCTGAGAGACAATGACAGGATACAATGAGAGAGAGAGACAATGAGAGACACAATGAGGCGAGATCCCGTGCATCCGTTGTCTCAGAATGTTTTTTTTATACAATTTTTGTAGAACCAAAAAAATTTGAAAAAATTAAATGATAAATTGAATGGAAAGATATATTGAAAATATATTTCTTGCTCGAGGATATGATGTTATGATGTCATTACCAACATCAAAATGGACATCACAATGAAGGGAATGACATCATAAATGAGAGACAGTGTAGAATGTTTTTTTACAATTTTCGTAGGACTTGAAAATTAAAAAAATAAATTGAAAAATTAAAAGGAAAAATATATTAAAAATATATTTCTTGCTCTCGGATATGGTGATGTTGTGATGTCATTACCAACATCAAAATGGACATTATATTGAAGGGAATGAAATATTTCATTCGCAGCTAACCATAAATTATAATTTTATTTTGAATATTTTTATATGATAAAAAATTATTTTAAGTTGTACATAATTTAGTGAAATGCATTACTGTAGTTTTTTTAAAAAAAAAACTCCTAAAATAATGTAGAAAAATATATTAAGGCTTAAAACTTATTAATGTTCAGTTTTTTATAGTCAAAAAGACAAATTTTAGGGTTACAAAATCTGGTATTTAAACAGAAATATATTTCTGTTGGCTCGAACATTTTTTATTATAAATATATTAATATACAATTATCAAATAAAGAATTAAAAAGTCTAATGATGAAATATATTACTTTATAAAATCATTCTCATCACTAATTTAGGGAGTTATAAATGATAAATTTAACGGTAATAAAAATCCCCAAACAACATACAATCTTTCCTAACTCTGACAATTGAAAGTTACAAGTAACAGAGTCTAAGGTAAAGCGAATAAACAATAAACAATGAGAGAGAGAGAGAGAGAGAATGACATAACATTACGTGACATTACATCAAATAACACAAAATTACAGTCATGGAACAAAAGGTTAGGTTAGGACCTAAAAAAGGTTAAAAGAGAATTACAATGAGAGAGAGAGAGAGAGAGAGAGAGAGAGAGAGAGAGAGAGAGAGAGAGAGAGAGAGAGAGAATGACATAACATCAAATAACATAACATTACAGTCATAGAATAAAAGGTCAGGATCTAAAGTCTTTAGGTCCATTCACGGAAAGGTCACCAGGAGGGAATATAAAAAGTTAATCTTCACCTGGGGGATTAACCAGAAGGATTTATGACCCTCGGTTTTCCATGGAAGGGATTACATTCTTGGCTAAAAAAAATCCCCTCTCAGGCAAAGTTCAGATAATTGGGATGGACAGACACGTGTTCCTGTGTGTGTGTGTGAGAGAGAGAGAGAGAGAGAGAGAGAGAGAGAGAGATAAAAACTGACATTTTTGCAGGGACAGAATTGCATTAACACCACCAGTACGATCACCCTCGAACCTTATTTACAATATAATAATAATAATAATAATAATAATTATTAATAATAATAATAATATTATTATTATTATTATTATTATTATTATTATTATTATTATAATTATTATAACACATTCTTTCCACACGTTCAGACCATCTGAAACTATTCAGATATATCCATTCACCTAGTAACCTGTTTATCTCCACTTTCAACACCTTTCAAATTCTTTGTACGCCAGATATAGTACACAATCAAT
>NC_089773.1:14354272-14364272 GCF_040412425.1 Macrobrachium rosenbergii
TGCAAAAAATAAAAAAAAATACACATCAGTTAAACTTATTTTTTTCCTTTCACGTAACGATATATTTTGTTACCCATTTTTCAGATGGGATCGTTCGAACCTTCTGTTTCATTTTAGATTTTTTATTTAACATTTTTCTTTTATTCATTTTTTATCTGTTTTCGAATTTAAGGAACAGTGTATTAGATGATTTATATTTATAATCATAGATTTTTGTGAAACATTTATTTTCGAAAAATTGACTCAGTTGCTTAATTTTTATTGCAATTATTTAAAAAAAAAAAGGCTTATTCGAAATATGAAATGAAAGAGAGAGAGAGAGAGAGAGAGAGAGAGAGAGAGAGAGAGAGAGAGAGAGAGAGAGAGATTACAAATCCTATCCCTTCTTAGATAAAGTATATATATATATATATATATATATATATATATATATATATATATATATATATATATATATATATATATATATATATATATATATACATAAACTGTTTATCTACAAACCAGTTGCAATAAACCGCCAAACAGTTATTCTCCAAATGGAAGACTGAGTGAGCAATCAGAATGAGATTAATTCTGACAAACGACCAAAGTGTTTTTCTAAAAAATGAATTTCCCCATTAAATAAACTAATGGATTACGAATTGGTGACAGAGAGGCCGTTTTAATCCGTCATTATGTGATGGGGAACCATTACATCGGGGAGGGGTGTGAGTTGTAATTTTGCAGTGGTAGGTTTATAAATATATATATATATATATATATATATATATATATATATATATATATATATATATATATATATATATATAATTTATATTTGTTTTTATTTATGTTTATTTTTTATTTTCTAAATTACTTTATCTATTTATCAATAATTGTGTGATATTTCATTTATATTTGGTTTTATTTTTTATTTATTTATTTTTTTTTTAATTATATTTATCTATTTATCTATCTATCTATCTGTCCCCTGCACACTCTCTCTCTCTCTCTCTCTCTCTCTCTCTCTCTGTGTGTCTTTCACGATTTTAATATTCTCTCTCTCTCTCTCTCTCTCTCTCTCTCTCTCTCTCTCTCTCTCTCTCAGGCTGTGATTACCTGTCAGAAGCCAACGACGATATTAGGTTCCCCAAACCAATTTCTGGCGTCACTCTCTTTTTCTTTTTTTTCTTGGTCGGGGAAAAAAGTTACCCGCTTTTTTCCCCGATGGGAAAAAAGGTTTTTTTCCCCTGACACGCGGTTGAGCGAAGTTGGCTAAATAGGTATAGGTGGGGGGTTTACACCCGTGTACTACACGTGGTTGAGTGTATCCGATGTATGTGTATGTATGTATACATATATGCATATGTATACTCTATATATATACATATGTATATATATATATATATATATATATATATATATATATATATATATATATATATATATATATATATCATTATTGAGTACCACTGCAATTTATTCACTATTAATTTTGTAAAAATTTATATATATATATATATATATATATATATATATATATATATATATATATATATATCTTTCTCTTCATATTATTGCCATTTTTATTCACATATTTTATTTTCTACCATTATCTCTCGCTCTTACTTCCCCTTCGCTCATATCTCCTCCAACACTATTATTTAATTATCATACACTTTTGTTTTTCACTGTTATTCACAGAAAGTTATTTCAAGAAATCACTAAATCATAATTATCATTGATATATCCACAGACACACACTATACATCGCTTCTCATCCCGAGGTCAAGTGGCAACTGAGTTAACTATACAGAATACAGTGGCATTAATATTTAAACCCAGTTAGGGAGAGATGCCGTGACGTCATCAGTGTTTTAACCAACCAGAAGACTGATTGATGGGCGTGCTGGCTCCTCACTGGCTGTGCTTTAGTGACGTAATCAGTGTTTCACCCAATCAGAGGACTGATTGATAGGATGGCTGGCTCCTAATTGGCTGTTATTATTTTGTTACGTCACAAATTTATTATTATTATTATTATTATTATTATTATTATTATTATTATTATTATTATTATTATTATTATTATTATTATACAGATTTAAACGTGGATTTTTCAAGGCAATTTCATTTTTATTTTAATGTCTATTTATTTCTGAAATTAGTGAATGAGGCTATACTTTTATAATAATAATAATAATCATAATAATAATAATTATTATTATTATTATTATTATTATTATTATTATTATTATTATTATTATTATTATTATTATTCACAACCTGTAAACACATACACACAAATGCTACTTCCAACTTCTTCTCTTCCTTCTTCTTCGTTCTCTTCTTCTTCTTCTTCTTCTTCTTCTTCTTCTTCTTCTTCTTCTTCTTCTATAACTGTCTCCTCCTCCGTTACAAAAGCTCCTTGCCTTAATTCTTCTGGGGAAAGAGGGCTTAGGATTCGACGTCCCATCCCATGCATAATAAATTGGCCCCTGTCTCTCTAGGAAGCTATCTGTCTGTAAATCTTGTCTCTCTCTCTCTCTCCTCTCTCTCTCTCTCTCTCTCTCTCTCTCTCTCTCTCTCTCTCTCTCTCTCTCTCTCTCGCTTGGATCATTCATGTGCAATTGAACAGGTAACATAAGGGAAGTCTTTTATGTAATTTTTTATAGTTGTTTAATTTTCTGAGACTCAGTTTTTTTCTAATTTTTATTCTAATTATGAGAAAAACATTGTACGCAAGTTTCCACGTCTTTTTTTATAGCTCCTAAGGCTTAATTTTTTTCTCTATTTTTTATAATTAAATCAGAAATGAATATTCTCTGTGGAGAATATTTCCAGGAAAGGTTCCCCTAAGGGAGGTGGCTTTTTTTTTTCAAAATGAATTCATCCTTAGCTAAACACGAGTGTAATTTATAGACCTGGTAATTGTGATGTATGACAAGGATTCGTTACACTTTTATATATATATTTTTTCGTAACTCTGAGTGGAATTTATAGATCTGGGTAATTATGATAAACAAAAAGATTCATTACATTTTTATAAACCTTTTTCATACACCAGATTCCCAGCTTGTGTTATGGTAGGCAATGTATTTCAGTTGATAAAGGGATCTGTTTATTCTTCTATGGCAAGTTTTAGATGGGAATCGATCCCACGGGCGTAAAACTATATGGTGGAGTTTTATTTTATAAATATATATATATATATATATATATATATATATATATATATATATATATATATATATATATATATATATATATATTTATATATATGTATGTATATATATTTATATACATATAATGTATATATATATATATATATATATATATATATATATATATATATATATTTATATATATGTACATATATATACATAAACCTAACACCTCTTTATTTGAAGAATCATTCCTTTGCATAATGGAAAAATCAAAGCCCACAATATAATGACGAACCAGTCCACCAAAGCCCACAATATAATGACGAACCAGTCCACAGCGTCATGATGAATCACCGTCCATTATACAATGAGGAATGAATGAATCCAGCCAACAATTCATCATGAAAAAACTCATTCATTTAGTCATTCATTAACTCATCGTCAATCAATTCAATTTTGCAATGGCTGTTGTGGTTATTTCAATCGCGAAGAAAGAATTATTGGACCTGTTTTGCCCAAATTCTAATTTTTTGCGGTTTTTTTTTGGCAGGGAACTTAATGGAGAAATTTGGGATGGTTATTTTTGTTATGGCATCACAAAAAGTAGTAATTTTCATTTTAGGTTGGTATGCATATTGGTTCAGGAGATATGATAAAATTTACTTATATGTATGTAAATGCATATGTGTGTGTGTGTATATATATATATATATATATATATATATATATATATATATATATATATATATATATATATATATATATATATATATATATATATTTATATATATATAAATATATATATACTGTATATATATATATATATACATATATATTTATATATATAATATATATATATATATATATATATATATATATATATATATATATATATATATATATTATATATACACATATATATCTAATTGTATAAGTAAACATTATCAATTCTTTTGAACAATAATGTCACTATACATAAATGTAATCTATACCAATCCTGCTGAATAATAATAATAATAATAATAATAATAATAATAATAATAATAATAATAATAATAATAATAATAATAATAATAATAACAAAAAAAACTCCTTTAAGACACCCCAGTCTATTCAAAAAGAAAAAAACCTATCAACTAGACCTCATAAAACATTAAGAAAAAAAGAAACCTAACCCATCTGTTGAAGATCTAATTGGGTACTTAGGCCCTCCTTCCCCCAAAACTCTTAAGGGGCAATGTACAGTGATTAGAGGAACTTTATTCATTATTCAAGATTATACAAGATGAAGTGAGTTGCTTCATTTTTATCTAATTACGCGTCATAGGCGTTGTACAAGTTGTGGAAGAGGCCCAGTAGGCCTAAGTGGGGCCCAAGTGGGTCTAAGTGGGCCTGAGCTGTCGTGATTTTAATTTGGGAATCGAGAGATTAATATTTTTGGCGTTTTGTTGATGAAGTTTGATTTTAATTGGTTGGACGGTTACTGTTGTTGTTTGTTATTATTATTATTATTATTATTATTATTATTATTATTATTATTATTATTATTATTATTATTATTCATGGAATTATTTTCGTGTTGCAGTGAGTTAAAATTATTATTATTATTATATATTATTATTATTATTATTATTATTATTATATTATATTATTATTATTATATTATTATGTAAATATATATGTATGCATACATATATAAATATATATATATATATATATATATATATATATATATATATATATATATATATATGCATATATATATATATATATATATATATATATATATATATATATATATATATATATATATATATATATATATATATATAAATACATCATGCATATATATACATTTATATATTTTATATATACATATATGCATATATATATACTATACAAATACACACATACATAACTATATTAAACAAAAAATGGCTTAACCCAACTCACATTCACATTCACAATCATTCACAAACCATCAATACATCATCTCCACTGACGGCAAATGTTTTCATTCAGTGGCGACTATTCACAAATCACTGATCACTGTGGGTGGCTCTCTCTCCCCACCCCGGGCCTCCCACCCCTCTAAAACCCACCCTCTTCCTCTCGCCCGCCGCCCCACTCCCCAAATAGCTCCAAATATGGCCACCCCCACCCGCTAACCCATACTCTCTCTCACCATCCCAGGCTCCCGACGGCTCAATGAGCATTCAAAATTGAATTAATGATGACAAATTTGGAGCCAATTGCCAAACGAATTTCCCCATAAAATTCCTTTGATCGCTTTTCGATGTAGGTCTATATTTAGCGATTTTTTTTTACTTTTTTTTTTTTTTAGAGGTTTGTCTGCTAGAAGGTTTGTTTGTTTGTTTTGTTTCTTTTTAGGGTTTGTGTGTTGATTGTTTGTAGGTTTGGAGGTGGTTTTTCAAAATATTTTGTTGAGGTTATATATATATATATATATATATATATATATATATATATATATATATATATATATATATATATATATATATATATACATACATACATATATATATAATATATATATATATATATATATATATATGTATGTATATATAAGTTATACATATATATACATACATGCATACATGCAACAGAGGAATTTAATATTCCACAGAACAATATATCACACAAACAAACCCCTGTTATCAAATGAAAATATGTTATTTACACATCATGTCATATTAAATACCAGGGTTCAGCCGGGCACACGCAGAGAGGGAGAGAGAGAGAGAGAGAGAGAGAGAGAGAGAGAGAGAGAGAGAGAGAGAGAAAATGAATAGCAGAGAGATATTGGTAAACTCGTGACTTGAATGGCCCAGATATCAGTCAAAACTGAATTATTAACTATTTCGGAATTCTGAAATGAATTAGGAAAATGAATTTTGCATTGATATTCAACCCCTAACCCCACTTCCCCCCCAAACCCACAAAAAGGGGGTTATTGATTATGAATTAACAGCCTGGTCTCATTAATTCATCATTATGTGATTGACACTAATTCATTCTTCCTTTAACAAACATACAAACATTTCTGGTGGGTATTTTTGACCGTTGGGTAATGTTTTTCACGACCTGTCAGGCATCTTGATGTAATATAGTGAATGTTTTTATTTTATAAAGGAATTGAAAACACTAGGCCAACCATTGCGCTACTCACCTCAAATAATTGGTTCTGCAGATGTGATTGTTATGCTGAAGATGTGAAATTTCTTTGTCTGTCTGTTTGTTTCTCTCTCTCTCTCTCTCTCTCTCTCTCTCTCTCTCTCTCTCTCTCTCTCTCAAAAACAGTTAATTTTATTGATGGAATTAAGCTGTAGATGTAAAATTTTTTTCTCTCTCTCTCTCTCTCTCTCTCTCTCTCTCTCTCTCTCTCTCTCTCTCTCTCTCTAAAACAATTAATTTTAATGATGTACTTAAGCTGTAGAAGTAAAATTTCTCTCTCTCTCTCTCTCTCTCTCTCTCTCTCTCTCTCTCTCTCTCTCTCTCTCTAAAACAATTCATTTTAATGACGTAATTAAGCTGTAGAAGTAGAATTCTCTCTCTCTCTCTCTCTCTCTCTCTCTCTCTCTCTCTCTCTCTCTCTCTCTCTCTCTAAAATAATTAATTTTAATGATGTAATTAAGCTGTACAAGTAAAATTTCTCTCTCTCTCTCTCTCTCTCTCTAAAACAATTCATTTTAATGACGTAATTAAGCTGTAGAAGTAAAATTTCTCTCTCTCTCTTAATTTTAATGGTCTAATTAAGCTCTCTCTCTCTCTCTCTCTCTCTCTCTCTCTCTCTCTCTCTCTCTCTCTCTCTCTGCCAACCGCTGGTTATAATAATCCGCTACTGCGTAACAAAACGTAAAAATCATTTTCGTATTTTTTAACAATTTTTCCTCACTCCTTAAACCCAGATATTTCTCAGACCTTAAAACCGACCACATAAACCCATCAATCAAAGATTCTGACAAGTCCTGGAAAAAAAGGTTAAACCTCCGGAGAGCCTGGACTGGAATATTGGATTTCATTCCATTCCATTCCAAGATGCTACGCCTCGGGAAAAAGATATGGTGGGAATGTTTTTATTTAAGGGCAGTTTATAAGTGATTAGGAATGATTTGTGTATATGTATATATGTGTTTGTAAATATAGATTGTATATGTATGTGTATATATATATACCCTTAATTGTAGCCCAACCACAAAAATAACTATAAAAATAAACAAAACAATTCATTAGGAGATAAGTAAGTCCATTCTAAGATATCTAAACTCTAAATGTTACAATAAATATTTAATCTACTTTCCAAAGAAACCAATGAACGCTTCCTCCTCCCGAGAATTAGAAGTATATTTTGCAGCCGAGGGAAAAAGGTTATCCTTCAATAATTGAATGTGTCTCGTCTATGTTAGTTGGACCGGGGTTACCGAATTTAAAAGTTCATATGTAAATTAGGCTGTCAGTTTAGGTGGCCCGGGAGTCTTACTTTCTACTGAGAGAGAGAGAGAGAGAGAGAGAGAGAGAGAGAGAGAGAGAGAGAGAGAGAGAGAGAGAGAGAGAGCTAAGTGTTATAGAAAGGAAATAATTAGATAGGAATGATTTTTATATAATGTGCATAATATATATATATATATATATATATATATATATATATATATATATATATATATATATATATATATATATATATATATAACTTATCCACTTTTCATGTAATGTATTAATACATGAACTAATACATTAAAATGATGTATTAATACATTATCTTACACATTCCAAATTCCCTGCACTTATTTTGACAATTTTCTTCTGAAAGAACAATGCAATTACCTAAAAATAATTTCCAGTAAACAATAAAATCTTAAATTAACCCAAACAATATGAAACAAACCCACAAACTGTCTTTCAATATTCATTATTTCTTAGTAAGAACGAATCCTTTCGGAATTAGCGTTCAGGACAAATCCAATAATGATTTTCCTGAAAAGAATTATTATTTCTGACACCGTCTGGCATCTTGGATACCACCTGGGAACGACATCTGAGTGGGCGAGAGATCTGTCTCGACCAATCACGGTTCGCTGAATGGTGGGGAGTTTTCATATTTTATTTTCTGGATTTTTATTTTATTTATGGGGTTGGTTCTGTGTATAGGAGTTTGTTCAAGTTCCATTTTAAAGTATATCAGGTATGTTTTCTCTCTCTCTCTCTCTCATTTGTTTAGTGATATATAATCTACGCCTGTGTGTATGTATGTGTGTTTGTGTGTTAGAGAGAGAGAGAGAGAGAGAGAGAGAGAGAGAGAGAGAGAGATAATTAGAAGCTCATACAATCAAACAAAATCATCATATGATCACTGGGAAACAAGATTACATTCTCCCTATCGCCACAAATCAGAGAAACAAAAACTGCCAAGTGATTATATAATTGAGGATAATCACGATCCAAAATAATCTCAGAAGAAAAAGGAATCAAGTCATATTAATTCAGACCCAATTATAATAAAGTTATTTTTCTTCAGTTCCTTAACTCGAGGCTTAGTGTGGCTGGACACGGAATGAATTGGTCATGGTTTAATATTTTTTTTTAATAATTAAATGATGACTGTGATTCCTCCTTAATTATTTATAATCTTTTATAATTTACATAATTTTTAGCATAGGCTTTTTATAGTTACGTGGAATAATATATTATCATAATTTTTAGTTGAATAAGTAAGCAATGTTTAATCTTTCTTTCTAAATCACTGTTTATATTGTAAAAGTGTAAGAGAGAGAGAGAGAGAGAGAGAGAGGTGATGCTCTCTCTCTCTCTCTCTCTCTCTCTCTCTCTCTCTCTCTCTCTCTCTCTCAATTTATGGAAACACACACAGGAAGTTTTACATCACCTTAATTGCATCTGTGAAATTAATTGTTCTTGTGTGCCGGGGAGAGAGAGAGAGAGAGAGAGAGAGAGAGAGAGAGAGAGAGAGAGAGAGACGATAATTCACACAACAAACACACCCCAACCCTTTTAGAATAATCGAGAGAACATAAAAATACTTCGAAATACCGAAGAAATAAAATCCCCACAATTCTCAGTACCCCCCCAAAACAATTCAGACAGAGATACGAATTTATACATTTCTGTACAGCTCGCGTAATCCTCCCAGTTCGTCTTTAACGTCATAACTCATCGCATTTTTAAAGAGAGAAATATTCCCAAATGTCACGACTTTTCACAAAAAGGGTCTTGATCTCGTCCACCTGACGCGAGGCGTCATAAATCTCGCGCCACTTCGAGGTAGGTGTCAGGATACAACCCCCAAATCCCCTTCACTCGGTTTTTCGTTGCATCACATTAATCTTCATTAATTGCCAGTTCTCCTCCCCCCTTTCCCCCTTCTCGCCACCACTCCCCCCCCCAAAGGGTTGGTATATACTTAAATGGCCTTTCTGACCCCTTGACCCCCTTCTCTTTTTTTTGACCTTTAGTGATCATATTTAATTTCGTTTCTATTTTTGGTTGGGTAGATGGTTTATCTCACTTCCTGAACAAGCCGTTATTCATAAGAACATCTGAATTGTATGCCATTGTTATGTCTTTATTATTTTTATATTATTACAAAGCTTTATATATATATAGCAAAGATTATAATCTGAAATCATATATGGAAAAATACAATTGTTTTCAATAAGCTTTTATCATTATTTTAATCATTATCATTATCTTGCAATATGAAGAAATTAAACAGTACCAGTATATTTTATCATGTATCTAATAATATTATTCTATATAAAATCTATATATGTGTGTAAATATAAATGTGGAATGGCATGTTAATAATAATAATAATT
>NC_089773.1:14369272-14374272 GCF_040412425.1 Macrobrachium rosenbergii
AGAGAAAGGGGTGGTGGGGGAAGGTAGATAGATGTGTAATCTTGACCTCACCAGGAACCTCAATCTCTGTGCTTATACAGCACCTTTGTTTCTTGGTGGGTTGATGTCTGAAATGAATTGTGTTGATTGTGTGACCTTATTGATTTCGCATTGTTTTAACTCTTTTTTTTCTTAGATTAGGGTTCCATTAGTGGTATTACAGTACGGGGATTGTATCTGGTTCGTTGTTTATGTTTGTTTTTAGAGGGAGGGACCTCTGACAGTGCTAGATGGTTTATCAGTGTTTAATTATTTGGCAAGATGGAAGAATCACTCACTAGATGGATGATACGAGGTCTAATATTTTTTGTGCATGTCTGTATTGTTTACGTATCGCTGTTTATATTCTCTCTCTCTCTCTCTCTCTCTCTCTCTCTCTCTCTCTCTCTCTCTCTCTCTCTCTCTCTCTCTCTCTCTCTCATTTAAATGATTAAAATCAAGCATCACATCAACAGATTTCAAAAGCAACTACCATCTGACACTTAGCAGCCTTCCCAACATTCATAGAGACATTCCAGCCTCTCTCTCTCTCTCTCTCTCTCTCTCTCTCTCTCTCTCTCTCTCTCTCTCTCTCTCTCTCTCTCTCTCTCTCTTACCCCTTGGCAAACACAGGCACTGGCCCTGTCCTTGGGTATGTAACCAGGTGCAAGGGTTGAAAGCAAGTTGCAACCATTATTGGATGTCTACAAATGGGCAACGTCTCTCTCTCTCTCTCTCTCTCTCTCTCTCTCAGGCTGCTGCTGGACGGCCAGATGCCAAACGTTTAAACGTTTTCATCCGGATCTAGAGACGTTTGATGGATGGCCCAGGCTCGCAGGCAGATTCCAGGTGGTCTGGGAATATTCCTGGGTATGGAAATGTTCCATATATTTGGTTTAGTCTGGTAAATTAATTGTTGCTAATTTTTACGTCATTGGGAGGTGTCCTGATGCTCCGGGAATATTCCTGAATATGAAATTGCTATATTTGTTTGGAATTTGGAATTAGTGTCTGTTAAAATGAGAAGAAGAAGAAGAAGAAGAAGAAGAAGAAGAAGAAGAAGAAGAAGAAGAAGAAGAAGAAGAAGAAGAAGAAGAAGTGTCTGTTAAAATGAATTATCATGGGGCTGTTTTCTGATGTCCTGAGAATATTCAGGAGAGAGAGAGAGAGAGAGAGAGAGAGAGAGAGAGAGAGAGAGAGAGAGAGAGAGAGTCAGTGCCATAAACAAGTTAATATGTTAAATTTAACATTAGGAGAAAACTCTATAACTGGAACAATTGCACATGGTAACATACCACAAGGAGAGAGAGAGAGAGAGAGAGAGAGAGAGAGAGAGAGAGAGAGAGAGAGAGAGAGAGAGAGAGAGAGAGAGCAAGTGCCAATATTACCTGTCTCTGTTTGTTCAGGAGCGGGCGAGAGACCGGCATCCCTTTCATGTATGTTGACTGTGAAACCAAGATTCAGGTCCCTGACGCAAGGAAATGAAATCTACGAATGAGAGAGAGAGAGAGAGAGAGAGAGAGAGAGAGAGAGAGAGAGAGAGAGATGACTAGGTAAAAATAAAATTAAGATTTTTAAAATAATTTAAAATACAAGAAATTTCAGTTTTGAGAGAGAGAGAGAGAGAGAGAGAGAGAGAGAGAGAGAGAGAGAGAGAGAGAGAGAGAGGTAAGTTATATTTTTATTTAATTTAAAATTGATTCGACAGAGAGAGAGAGAGAGAGAGAGAGAGTGGTGGTAAGTTATATTCTTATTTAATTTAAAATTGATTCGACAGAGAGAGAGAGAGAGAGAGAGAGAGAGAGAGAGAGAGAGAGAGAGAGAGATCCTCACACCCATTTTGCTTATATTGCAATATCAATGATCACATTGCATATCTTGATATTCTCAGATGAAGCTGCTAGACCCATACCCTCTTAGAAACCATTGTTACGCAACCACGACAGTCGTGTATATACCAGGCACATAAAAAAAACTCTTAAAGAAAGAATAAATCATTTAAATCTGATGAGGTCGAAATGGGTCAACTTTGGCCCCCCAAAAGTTGCAAGAGATGACCCTAATTTGAATAATCCGTCCGTGAGAAGAAAATGCAAGTACGGGTAAAAACTTTGGGAGAGGATTAGAGAAGGCCCGGAGAGAGAGAGAGAGAGAGAGAGAGAGAGAGAGAGAGAGAGAGAGAGAGAGAAAGCTGAAGAACCAGGCCAATTCCAGCGTCACAATTCCAGCGTCAGAGTTCCAGCGTCACAATTCCAGCGTCACAGTTCCAGCGTCACAGTTCCATCATCACAATTCCAGCGTCACAGTTCCAGCATCACAGTTCCAGTGTCACAATTCCAGCGTCACAGTTCCAGCATCACAGTTCCAGTATCACAATTCCAGCGTCACAGTTCCAGCATCACAGTTCCAGTGTCACAATTCCAGCGTCACAGTTCCAGCATCACAGTTCCAGTGTCAAAATTCCAGCGTCAAAGTTCCAGCATCACAGTTCCAGTGTCACAATTCCAGCGTCACAGTTCCAGTGTCACAATTCCAGCATCAAAATTCCAGTGTCACAATTCCAGCGTCACAGTTCCAAAGTCACAATTTCAGCGTCACAATTCCAGCGTCGCAGTTCCAGCGTCAGAATTCCAGGAATGGAAAGAAAGACTCCGTGATGTGTTTCAGCCAGTAAAGTAAAATGTTTTCTAATTTTATATATATATATATATATATATATATATATATAGATAGATAGATAGATAGATAGATATCAACAGTGCCTGTCCCCACATCAAAGTAGATATTGCCGCCTTCCAGATTCCAGAAATAATATTCCAGTGACTCGGAGGTTCCTGAAAGGAGATTCCAGGGAAGTCTTTCATGCTGGAATCAGTCAGGTTCCCAAAAGGAAAATTCTGTTTCCCTTTTGATGTGTGAATCAACAGCATTATATTCTTTGACGTCTTGAACTCATTTCCATTCCACAGACATATTCCAGGTTGATTCCTGAAATTGGAATTTTTAAATTCCATGGTTGGATCCAAGGTTATGTCTGAAGTTGGAATCATCAGGATTCTGTGGGGAGATTCCAAATTTTGGAATGGTTTCCATGACGTTCTTTGAGACTTTGAACTCATTTGCATTCCAGAGACATATTCCAGGCTGATTCCTGGAACTGTATTTTTTAATTCCATGGTTGATTCCGAGGTTATGTCTGAAGTTGGAATCATCAGGATTCCCGGAGACATTCCAAGATTTAGAATTGGAATCATTTCAGCTCCAGAGGGAAATTGCGCTGCCCGAAAGTAAATTGAAATAAAAAAATATTAATCTTCAGTAATTTTAAAATACTGAAGACTACAAAAAATTCCCAATTCTGGGAGTAACTGACATAGAGGCTGATAAATGCCAGCATTTCTAGTAATTCTGGACACTAATCACAGCGCAATTTAATCTGATATTTAGAATTACCACTGTACACATCTCTACTAAAAACTAGTAAAAAATGCGCCGCAGTTTCTTCAGCGCACTCGAGTTTTCTGTACAGCGTATAATCAAGGCCACCGAAGATAGATCTATCTTTCGGTGGTCTCGGTACAATGCTGTATGAGCCACGGTCCATGAAACTTTAACCATGGCCCGGTGGTGGCCTGTTCTATATCGATGTCAGAAGTAGGATTTTGGCTAACTTTAACCTTAAATAAAATAAAAACTACTGAGGCTAGAGGGCTGCAGTTTGGTATGTCTGATGATTGGAGGGTGGATGATCAACATACCAATTTACAGCCCACTAGCCTCAGCAGTTTTTAAGATCCGAGGGCGGACAGACAAAGTGCGGACAGACCAAGCGCGGACGGACAGACAAAGCCATCTCTATAATAGTTTTCTTTTACAGAAAGCTAAAAAATGTCTACAAAATCCATTTCCTGTTTATGTTTAGAACTGACAAGGAACCACGTGAACTTATCACTCAGCCATTTTTAACAAGTGGAGCCTGGCAGAATTTTTGGGGGGCAATTTCATCTCATTTTAGGATAATTTAATTCAACCTTTCTGTCAAATTAGCTTTTGTCATTTTACAACAAAAATCAGAGCTTGAATTTTACACTTCCAAAAAATATTTTTCAAACAAAGGTCAACCTGTTTTCTAGACTTGTTTGAAGTGTAATTGCAAATTTATTTGTTTCTTTTACAAATGATTTTGACCACAGGAAAAAAAACAATTCAAGTGTCGTAAGTTTTTTTTTTTTTACTTTATCTAAAATTATTTTTTTCGTTTCATTCAAAAGGTACTGAAATAATGATGTGAATCTGGGGTTGAATACCTATCCATCTATCTATCTATCTATCTATCTATCTATCTATTTATCTATATATATGTATTTATATATGTATATATATATGTGTGTGTGTATGTATACATAAATTTATAATAATTAGTTAATGATATGTTTACATTGAAAATGTTAAATTAGTTAAATTATTATTATTATTATTATTATTATTATTATTATTATTATTATTATTATTATTATTGTGAAAGCTATAGAAAATCATTCATACACACCAGTCCAAATTATAGAAAAAAAAGCAATAAAAAGCCCAAATAAAAAAAAACAGGAACGGCAGGGAAAGGACAGTAAAGAAAAATCCCACATAATGACGACCTAACTGACAGTTGTGAGTTTTTTAAAGAGGACAGCTGATACTTCTGGTTGCCATGGCAACCGTCTTGGAACTACAAGAGCTGGGGATTTGTGTCAAAGGTGATTGGAAAGTGTAAAATGAATGATCATTCATTATTCATTTCCTGCATTTTTTTTTAATTTGAAGGTTATTCATCATGTGAATGAATGGGTTTATACGTAATATTTTTGGTGGTTTGGTATTGAATATATATAAATATTTTAGCCTTTATATTTCATAACTAATTATTCATTATTCATTATTCATTTTTTCTATTTGAAGGTTAGTCATCATATGAATGAAAGGGTTTATAC